>NW_005368341.1:7499854-7577013 GCF_000412655.1 Myotis brandtii | reverse complement strand
AATTACCATGTTTCTCTTTTATTAGTGTAGATATAGATGTTTTATTTGAGCATTTCTTCACTGACCTATAGAATTAACTGTTTATTCATTTCACCAACAAATATTTGTACCTACTTTGTACAAGGTACTGTGCTATAGATACAAAAACAGTTAAAATCAATTGCCTAGTGTCAACCTAAATAAAGAGGTAAACTGAGGCAAGCTCGAGTTACCAGAAATTGAGTTTATTTAGAAATAGCAGAGGAATTGCAATTCTGGAAACTCAAAAAACCTTGTAGCAAGGTACAGGCGAGACGGTTTGGGGTGGGCTGTATCTGTGAGGAAGGAGAGCACAGAGGGGGAAAGGGCAGCCAGGGTCCAAGTTCATTGGCTCGAGGATGGGGAAGAGATCCTTGCAGATGTTCATTGGTCACGAGATAAGTTCCAGTTTTCTCTAAGTCACGGGTTACAGGAAATCAGTCTCTGGATTAAGTTGCATTTTTCTGAGGGCACATGCCTGAGATTCTCCACTTCATATCCTCCCGTTCAATTTTAGATGGAAATCCTTTCACACTAGAAACAATGCAGTGTCTGTTTTGTGGCTCCATAGTGCAGATCTTTGAGCCCTCACCAACTAGGCAAGGGCAAAAATCGCCTCAAGTTGTGGGCCATTTTCTATTTAAATGTGGAATTAAAAAAAAAAAAAAGGATGAATGCTTCCACTCCTGACTGAAGCTCTTTCGGTAGCCTGTAGTCCCACAGGAGCTGGACGAGAAGATTTGGCTTTCACCTTCACCATGAATACCTTAGCATTCCTATAGATTTTTATTTTTATTTTTTCTTGCCTTCCTCTACTATCTTCTTCCTCCCAGACTGGGGAATCTACAGGAAGGTGCTCTGAGCAGCAAGTTTAGAGGGGGAAAAAAGCAAAGGAGGCAAGGTGCTGCTGGGGCTGTTATTCCTGGGTGAAGAGGTGATTTTGCCCAGCCCAGGTATGAAATAAAAACCTGTGAAGGAAAAAGGCAAACCAAGTGGGATAGCTGGACAGCTTCTTCATTTTTTTCAGGGTTGAAACCTTGCGCTATAGTTTCATTCTTTTTAAAAAAATGATATTAAATGTCCAAAATGTCAGACATAGTCTTTTTCTAGTGTCTACAAAATCAACTGCAAATCTAAAAATACTTATACATTTGATGAGTCTTGTGCTAAAAGATTCATTGACTCTCTCCATTATTATGAGTGATTAAAAACTGATCCTATTCAACAAAGCAAGAAGTAAAAGAAAGAAATGTTAAAAACCAATATTTCTTCTTGCTGTCATTCCCACTTAAGAGCCTCTGCAGTCGCTATCCCCTCTGCGTGTAGGGCTCTCGCCCCAGAACGTCTTTGCACAATTAGCTCCAAATTAGGTCACAATTCAAAGGCGCCTCTTCAGTGAGGCCTTCCCTGACAACCCAACAGAAAGGAGCTCCCTGCATCATGCTCATCATAGCGTCCTTCTTTAATTTCTTTGTAGCAATTAGGGTTTCCTAAATGTATTTGTTCATTTTATGTGTTTGCTCGGTAATTTGTATATTTCCTCCCTCAACCAACTGAAAGGAAGGTGCTTTTGTGTACCTTATGATAAGTTTAAATATATATAAATATGTGTATACTTAATTGTCTTGAGTTTCTGTGGTATATTCTTCATTTGGAGTCCTATGATGGATTCCAGCATTTAGATGATATATATTTAGCTTATGTATGTAACATTCTGTATACTGAGCCAGCTACTGACTGATTATCAGTCATGGTCCATTTAAAAACATTAAGGGATTTGTTACTATGATCAGGTTTGTTTTAGACTTTTATAGGTCAAGATTTTCATTGAATAGTGCCTCTGTTTCCTCAAAACATTTATAGACTTTGCATCTTCTGTCTATAATGTTCTCACCTTATTTGGACTGGTAATTTGAAATTAGAAACTTTGTCTTTTGTAGTTCTTTTTCTTGTGTATAGCTTGGGTTTCACATTTATGAAATGAGTAAATGATAAGAGATACAAGTGATTATGAGATATGTGACTTAAGCCTACGGGGAAATGTTACTCTTCTATCCAAATAGATGAGTTTGGGCTCAGAGGTCCAGGAAGTGACTAAAATTCAGTCTAATCTAAAACATATGAATTATAATTAATAATATCACTGGTGAAGCTGCTTGAATTAGGCAAACCCTAATTATATCCTGCATCACAGTTGTTACTCAACTGTGATATCTCAAAGATAAGACTATGTGCCCTAGTAGTGACCAGGCATCTTATTGTAGATGAATTCTACACTCATTACAAAACCAGCTTATCTCTCCAATGTTCCTGACTTTTCTTCGCTCCTGGGCCTGTCTTAAGTTCCCCACACCCAGCTAATATCAAGCAAGAACATTTAGCAAACTCTACCAAGGAACTTGGATATAACAAAATGCCCTCAGCCAATGCTTCATTGGTTCCCACCTGTTCCTACATTGTGAGGAGTGTTTATGTTCTGCTGTAGGCATTTCTTTTCGGCATCTCTCAAATCACTCCCTTCTCTGGCCTACCAGAGGAACTCCAAACCCCAAGTCTTTCTCTCAGGTTTCAAACACATTTCAATCAGTATGTCTTCGTCATTCCTATATCCCCTCCCTTTGCCTTATAGTTTTGCCTTTTCTCCTATTAAAGGCAGAGTATACTTCCCTGCCTCTTATGGCTAGTAAGGTGTTAGCAGCCGTGGTGCAAAAATCAGCTTGAAACAGGCCTATGTGGTTAGACTTGCCCCTCGATATGCCTGTGCCGTCACCGAGAAGAACATGTCCTGAATAGCCAGCCCACTGGGACCAGGGAGATGAAAGCCATGTTGAGAAGACCCAGATCTGTAGACCTGCAATGTGAAGCAAAACCAGTCCAGCTGACCCACAGATCTGTGAAAATATAACTTTTTTCAGTCACTGTGTTTTGAGGTTGCTTATTATACACCATTATTGTGGCAAAAGCTAATTTATACAAGATATAGCTCCTCCTATGATAAAGTCAGATATTTACATCTTATGCAAAGTCATTTGGTGACTTACTATTCTGAGTGTCCCCATTCCAGAGCAGCATTTTGGCTTTACCTTTGTGCTTTTTCATAATAAAAAGAGAAGCCTTCCTATAAAGTTGAATTGTCTTCTAACTACAGAGATCGAAAATAAAAAACTACTTTTAAATGACCACTTTTCCATTTCTGGAAAAAAAAATAAAAGTTTGGCTGAGCACTATGCTATAGATGAAAACCAAGATTCATCAAAAAGACAAATTAATGGTTGGTTTGTTTTCCTTCCTGCGGAAGTATTTCTCTATAAATGTGCCCTTCATTTTATAAAAATATTTTTTAAAGTAATGATTTTTTAGTATGTCTGTCTTCTGCCACTGGACTCTACATTCCCTAAGGAATGTCTTGTTCATTTCTCTGTCTCCAGCACCAATTTCAGTGCCTGGCTCATTACATTTGGTCAACAGTTGCTTGTTGAATTTCTTTATAATTCAATGCAGATCCTATAGTAATTCACATGAGTGGAAAAAGCTGAGGACTGGGATGACCTTCAAGAAAGGTCAGAGAAGTGGGGTTGGTGGTGAGCTTGAAAGATTGGATAGGATCTGAATTGACAGAGAAGAAATGGGAAAGTATTTTAAGTAGGTAGTGAAATGTACAACATATGATGACTAGAAAGCACAGAACTCATTCAGAACTACTTAAAACAATTTACTTTACACATATTTTACTTTTGTTGTAAAAAATTTAGGTAATCTATCATTGACCTCAAAGACCAATACTAATAGAATTTCTTTAGGGTATTAAAGAGAATAGAAGTACAGAGAAGTTATTTTCTTTTCATTAGTATGTTGAAAACTGGTAAATAGACTTTCCAACTCCAATTCTATTTCCACTATAATCTTACTGCCCCAATTCCCCTAAAAATTCTACTGAGATTTGCTTTGATCTGCATCAGCATACTGTCTGTCATTATTCCTCATTTCTCTTGAAGCATATTTGAATTGAATGGGTTCAATATGTTCCATCTGCCATTTGTCTTTAGGACAGTACATTAGCTTGCATGTAGCAGGTATGCAAAATAGTTGCTGTTATTATTTTTATTAATGTCTATATTATTAGCAATAGCTAATCACATTGATTCCTTATCTCAATTGCTCTTTGAAGTGAATACCAAATTAAGTCTATTTTTCAGTTGAGGAAATTGAGTCATAGAGAGATTAAATGATTAAGAGATGAAGCACCAAATCACATTGGGAGTAAGTGGCAGCACCATGACACAAGTTCAGATCTGCCTAACACCAACACTATGCTATTTTGACTCAAACTGATACACATGGTTTAGAAGACAATACAGAAACTGCAATATGTCAACCATATATTCTATTTCAGTTCATGGCCAAATATCATTATACTAGAGGCCTGATACACAAAATTTGGCATGGGGAGGGGTTACCCTCAGCCCAGCCTGCACCTTTTCCAATCTGGGACATCCCTCTCACAATCTGGACTTCTGGCTCCTAACTGCTCACCTGCCTGCCTGCCTGCCTGATCGCCCCTAACTGCCCCCCTGCCAGCCTGATCACCCCTAACTGCCACTCATTATACTTTATGAGTTGCTCAATCTGCTTCATGAATTCCTAGCTCATCACTCAGTGTTGCCTGTGGGTAAACACTGCCTGTGTGTGCCATACACTGGGATGTTGTTGAAACGGGAACAACCTATGCTGGTGGACTCCTCCAAGGTTGACTAAGTCCAAATATTGCCTAACTCTTTCAATGGAAAGAGTTTTGTTTATCTGTTTGTTAATGGAAAGTTAGATAGTAGGCAAGGTTGCAGGATCTATGGATTGTTAATAAAAGAACTGAGAAGTTGACTGATTCAGAATGATAGATTTTGTTTCCCTTTAGATATTACTTGATCTCTTATACTGAACAAAGGAATGTTCAGTTGATCAGTTGGCAGATGCGTATTTAGGACCAGCCCTATTCTGTTCTCATTAGACCAAAATTTTAAATAGAAAATGTCCTGGGGACCTAAAGGAGCCAGGCACATTTAAAACACAGAATGTGCCTAGAGAGATTAAAAGCTAATGTTTGTTGATGGATCACTATGTGCCAATTTTCTGACTGAATCCTCACAGCAATTTCATAAGATGAGTGCTATTAACCCATTACACAGATGAGAAAAACTGAGGCTCAGAAGGTCAAGCAACTTGCTTAAGGCAGCCTTAAATGATAGAACCTGAACTTGAACTAGAGCTGTCTGACTCAAAAGTCTTAACCCCTATAACTATGCCAGATATAACATTTGAAAACTAGTCTTAGCCACACTATAATAAAATCCCTCCTTGCCTTGGCTTGTGTGGCTACGTGTTTAGAGTGTTGGCCTTTAATCCAGAGGGTCTTGGGTTTGATTCTGGGTCAAGGGCAAGTGCCTGGGTTGCAGGTTCTATTCCTGGCCATGGGAGGCAAACAATCGAGATGTCTCTCTCACATTGATATTTTTCATTCTCTCTCGGTCTCTGTTTCTCTCTCTCCTCCTTCCCTTCCACTCTTTCTAAAAAATCAATGGGAAAAAATATCCTCGAGTGAGGATTAACCAAACCAAACCAACCAACCAACCAACCAACCAAACAAACAAACAAACAAAAAAACCTCTCCAATAATCTGAACTGGCAAGATATATATATTTTTAAAGTTACTTATTGATTTGAGAGAGAGAGAGAAAGAGAGAGGAAGGGGGGGGAGAGAGAAAAACATCAATTTGTTGTTCCATTTATTTATGTACTCATTAGTTGATTCTTGTATGTGTCCTGACCGGAGATCAAACTCAAAACCTTGGCATATTGGGATGACACTTTAACTGCCAGACCAGGGCTAGTAAAATATTCTGAATTATTCCTTGTTTAATTACTTTTGAGGCAATATAAAATAACTAGAAACCAGGCTACAATGTGTCCAGTAGAAGAGAATTTTTAAAAAACTTAATTAAATAGACAGCAGTGATTTATAATTAGTCATTGGTTTATCACCTGACTACCTGTTGATTGATGCTTTTGAAATAGTGAAGCGTTCTTGAAAAGCAGCTTTTCCCATTCCTCTGCAATTTTATTTACCCTGTAATTTGCAAAATAAATCTTTTATTGAGCGGTAAAAAATACAGGAACTTCATTATAATTCCTACCTGATGATCT
Organism: Myotis brandtii; assembly: GCF_000412655.1. NCBI lineage: Eukaryota > Metazoa > Chordata > Mammalia > Chiroptera > Vespertilionidae > Myotis > Myotis brandtii. Next base: position 7,570,797 of record NW_005368341.1, on the reverse strand, counting down.
CAAATGCTGGATTTGTGGAGTCCAAACTAATGAGTTTAACTGCTAGGTCTTGCAGTCCTGTTCCTCTTTGACATGACTATAGGGGGGGGGGGGGGGGGGGGGGGGGAGACAGTCAGCCCTGAGTGTGACAGAGAGTGCGCTAACTGCTCTCTGGAGGGAAAGATCTATCCTGGGGTTGTTCACAGCCTGTTCAGAAGCTATCAGAAGCCCTGGGGGCTGCAGCAGAGCCAGGAACTGACCCTGCCTCCAGTCCTCCTGCCTGGAGGGAGGCTCCAGGACAAGCTCACACAGAGCCATCTCAGCACTAAACCCAGGCCTGTGCACTCCCTCCACTTATCTCACCAAATCTGAGTCTCTGCTCACTCACACACACACAAAGATTGAATCAGCTTCTTCAATAAAAATTCCTCTCCCAGTATCTTTCCAGAAGAAATTAACCAGTTTGTTGCCAAGAAAGACATTGGCCACAATTTGGCCAAATAATGAAAAAGTGTGTGTGTGTGTGTGTGTGTTCTTTGTTCTTCTCAATCTTGAAAGCTGCGCCCTCTAAAGACATTGCCTGAGCCCCAACACCCAGGAATGCCATTGTCAAGACTTTATCTTTTAAAGTATCTTGTAAAATGTCCTGGCCGGTGTGGCTCAGCTGGTTGCGCGACCTGTGCACTGAAGGGTTGCCAGTTCAATTCCCGGTCGGGGCAGATGCCCAGGTTTCAGGGTCCATCCCCAGTAAAGGGCGTGTAGGAGGCAGCCAATTGATGTTCCTCTCTCTTTCTCCCTCTCCCTTTCTCTCTCTCTAAAAATCAATTAAAAATCTTTTAAAATAAAATATCTTGGCCGAAACCGGTTTGGCTCAGTGGATAGAGCATCGGCCTGCGGACTGAAGGGTCCCGGGTTCGATTCCGGTCAGGGATATGTACCGGGGTGGCGGGCACATCCCCAGTGGGGGATGTGCAGGAGGCGGCTGGTTGATGTTTCTCTCTCATCGATGTTTCTAACTCTCTATCTCTCTCCCTTCCTCTCTGTGAAAAATCAATAAAATATATTAAAAAAATAAAAATAAAATATCTTGTAAAATAAGATCAGAGGTGAGGTAGGACTCCTGGTTTGCTGTTTTTATTTGTTGGTTGGTTGGTTTTTAGCTCATTTTCTGCAGTTCTAACCTTTGCATTTTTCCATTACAATAATAGCCCACTCCCTAAAGTTGTTATTAAAGATGGCCAGGGTGTGGTAGACAGGTTGTTTACCAGAATCCCTTCCTCTGGGGAACCACCAGCCCCGACTCTGTGCCCCCTCCACCCCCAGTGATAGAATCAGAAGCCTGGCCTGCCTTTGAGAATGAGCCCTGGCCCTGGCCCAGCCACGGCTTCATGGAAGGGCTGGATCCCTAATTGGCTTGGAACCTGGGGTTCCTGCCAGTGCTAGCAGGGAATTCTATGTCTTGTTCTTGCAGGTCATTCCATTAGGAAGATGTGAACGTAGCTTACCAGTGGCTCTATTTTTTTAGCTACATGAAGGAGGAGGGCCTCTGGAATGAAAAATGAGGACAAAACACGGAGGGAGGCAGTCAGTGGAGAGACATTCTGAGGACACTGCCTGAGCCCCTGATCTAGCTACTGCTTGGGCCAGTGGTTCTCAACCTTCTGGCCCTTTAAATACAGTTCCTCATGTTGTGACCCAACCATAAAATTATTTTCGTTGCTACTTCATAACTGTAATGTTGCTACTGTTATGAATCGTAATGTAAATATCTGATATGCAGGATGGTCTTAGGCGACCCCTGTGAAAGGGTCGTTCGACTCCTAAAGGGGTCGAGACCCACAGGTTGAGAACCTCTGGCTTGGGCCAACTCCACCTATGGGTTCCCAGTGACGTGAGCCAAACCATCCCACCCCCTTTGGCTTATGCTTGTTTCTGCTCAGTTCTGTCACTTGGAACTCAGGATTCTGAGTAAGAATTTCTTCCATGTATATTCAAACACCTATTGACCCCTCCCCCACTTCTACGAAATAGGATCGTTCCATACATATTGCTTTATAACTTGCTTTTTCACTTAATGTGTCATTGGCACTTTTCCAGGTAGTGCATTTAGAGCAACCTCATCTTTTTTTAAACAGCAGAGTGTATCATAGGAATGCACTGTTCCTCTATTTTTAGACTATTCATTGATGAGTAGACATTTTGTTGGTTTCCCAGTTTTGGGTATTATAACTCAGCCTGCAATGTACATCTTTGTAAAAATATCTGTAGGCACTTGAGTGAGTATTTTTATAAGAAAATTTCATGACAATGGCATTTCTGGGTCAACAATTTCATAGCATTTTTCATAGAAATGTCATCGAAATTGTCAAATTGCCCTCCAGGAAAGTTATGTCAATACCAGGCTCACAGCAACAGCATATATGAAAGGGTCCCTTTTCCCACACTGTATCCAAAGTGTGGGGTATTTTTACTCTTTTTAATCTTCAGTAATCTCTGAGGTCACTGTATATCTCATTGTTTTAAAATGTGATTCTTTAAATATGAGGGGTTGAGACTCTTTCCTTCTGCTTCATGGTTATGTGTGTTTCCTTAACTGAGACATGCTTATAACATACCTCACTTGTTTTATGCTGGTGATTTGTAACAGCCTGTTATATGTTAAGTTACATATCAATCCACTGCTTGTTATATAGCCTATACATTGTCTCATTTTAAAAAAAAATTCTTATTTGTGACGTCTTCTTCTGCTAGTCTGGAATTTTATGTTTGACATAGCCAAATATAGAAATGTTTTTCTCTTTTTATTTAAAAAAATACTCAATGATGTTATAAATCTACTCCTAACATTTATTTCCAAATATGTTAATAGCCATCCATAAGAAAAAATAATTTAATTTTGGTGGCAAGAAAGATTGTGTGCTAATACTTTTAAGCTACAAGATGTCATTCGTAAGAATTTTGTGAGGAAATTGCTATATGTCTCTTTTAAAACAGTTCTTTTCCAATGGACGTGGTGGTTTTGACTCTGGAAAAGTTGTTTGTAGCCCACCCTTCATTAAGTAATGATTAGCAAGAGTTAGGCTGGGGGTTCAGGTTAGGTTCTAGCCCATCTCTGCCACTCTTGGTGAATGATGTTGCGTGACTCACAGAAGTGCCCTGGGTTTCACTTCCTCCATCTTGAAAAGAGAGGTGGATGAAATAAGTTCTGAAAACCTTTCTAGCCCCAAATTTCAAGAGTCTATGAATTCTTTGCTCATATTTTGATTTACTTAAAGCTTATACTGATAAGTCATTTTCTAATACACAGTTAATAATATTTCATAGTTTTAAAAGGATTTTGGGGGGAATATAGGAAGGGCTTACCAGGCACTATTCATGTATTATTTTATTTAGTTTCTACAACAAACTTTTTAAAAAATATATTTTACTGATTTTTTACAGAGAGGAAGGGAGAGGGATAGAGAGTTAGAAACATCGATGAGAGAGAAACATCGATCAGTTGCCTCCTGCACACTCTCCACTGGGGATGTGCCCGCAACCAAGGCACATGCCCTTGACCAGAATCGAACCTGGGACCCTTGAGTCCGCTGGCCGATGCTCTATCCACTGAGCCAAACCGGCTAGGGCTACAACAAACTTTTGAGATGAAAAATGGAAGCCCATTTAGGTCCATTTTTCCCACCAATAAACATAAAAATATATTCAGACAGAATTCCTTCTGATTTCCTTAACAGATAAATGTACTAATAATGAAGTAACTAACATCAACTCTTTGTAAGTCAGACTTGCCAAGTTTCCAGGCTACTTTTTTCCTACGTTTTTAATGGACAGCTCAGTTACTTATGTTATTTATGCATAAAGAAAACACTTCTTAGTTAATTGTGACATGTATATACAGTGTTCCCAGATCATATATCCCTTGCATTAAAATTTTTTATTAACCCCAGAATGACTTCGTTGATATCACCCAATATGGTGAGAAATTAATCTCTTAGGCATAGGGAGGAATGTTGGGTGTGTATGATTTTTTTCTTTTTAAACCTAGACAATAAAAAGCACTTAAGATTCTCTGTCTAAGATGTGATCTTAGAATAATTTCACTCTGGTATTGTTTGCAAGAAAAAAAAGGTTTTATTTTCTTAAAAATACAACTTCTCATAGCTCTGCCATCCTGTTTTTAAACTGATGTAAGTAAACATCTCATAATCCTTAACTTCAAATGGAAGCCACTCAATGCTCTTTGGTAGATTCATCTCTGAGTCAAAAGGACAATTGGTCTCTTCATTATAGTCACAAACCAACCAAAACATTATTACCAAGTTTGATAACCCACTCAACCTATCAGAAATCCTCCCAAATTAATTTTCCCAAACAAACAAAAGTTTGCAACAATATTTTGGGGGAAAAATCTACTCTTATTTGGCTTGACCAATACCACTGTGCAGAGACCTATCTTTGTATTTTCGACAATAAAGAAATTGGGCATTTAATTTTTACATGTAAAAATTGGCATTAATACATTAGGTCTTCATGGAGGAATCAAGACTTAAAATACATATGCAATAACACAATGTTACTAAAAATAGAAAGCAGCCACATACTAAAGTCTTTTTAGTTAACGTCTATAATTTAAATATGAGAAAATTAATTTTTCTTGATTCAAATTAGTAAAATCTTAAATAGATTGTCTCTAGATAATATCATTTAAGAGGACATGTCATTTTTAGACACATTTTGCAATTCAAACTCATTTTGCAGCAGAATTACAGAATAATATTTTAATTGAATTTGTTTCTCAAAAACCTGTCAGACCTCTATTTCTTTGGGAGGTACTTTCATCAGTTAGCTGTTCAATTTCTCAGGTGAAACTTTATTCATTGCTGTTAAGAATATTAGCGATATTAAGAATGTTAGAGAGAATACAACCATTGTTTTTTCAACTTATCAAAATGACATAGGCTGTCTTGCCAGACTAATCAGATATCTTTAAAGGCATGTAATCATCATCCCAACATGATTTCAAGGAAGCCAATCAGAGTATCATTGATGTCATCAAAAGGCATATCTTGCCCCTCCTTAAGAAGACGAGATGAGCAAATTAAAACTGGCACTATAAAGAATATATAATCCATTGGAGTTTCTGTATATGAGTTCAATATGTCCAGGGCCCTGTTTAGCTAATTAATGTGCGCTTACACCGGCTATGAGGATTAGCAGCAGAATCCAAGCCAAAGGATGTCTCAGCTGAGGCTTTGCAGCAGAAAGTTCTTTAAAGTAATGCCCAGGCCTTTAACATAGCCAACTAAAAGCACTCCACTTACAGAGCAGATGGTTATGTAACAAGAATGTTTGTTTTCATGGTGAAGTCCCAACAAAGAGATTAATATCAGGACTACAATGACCACAAGTATTGCAGCAATCACAAAATGTGGATCACCTCGCAAGACATTTCACTTCATGTCTCTGTGTCCTCTTGTTTGGGAGCATGAATGACCATAACTGTACATGTTAACAAGGACAATGAGAGCTCCTACTGGAGGCCTAGGATGACCGGTCCAACTGCATAAGCTACAAAGCTGACAACCTTGCCAGCACCCATTGAGAGCAATTGGTCCACCGTAACGGTTCTTTAAGAATTGCATGACCACTTTGACCTGCTCTCATGGATCCTATTCTGGTGTCAGAATAGGAAACCTTGCTTTTATTGGTTTTATTTCAAAAGTTAATTTCCCCCAATAAAAATACTGGAGCTCATAAACAATTGCAGACCAACATAAAAGTTATATAATCCGTGCTTCTGGCTATAGCATTTGCTTCTGAAAAAGCTCCTGTGAATCACCCAGATCACAGAAGAGAAACTTGGTATTGGAGAGAGTATGATTCAGTCTTCAAATCTCAGAATTTCACATCCCCATACAGGCTTCAGGGACTACCACAGTCCCCTCATGTCCCCATCTTCATCTATATCCAGTGGGATGTAGGCATGGCCTGGGCTGTAGCTGGGTCCCCCTCCATGGGGAAATGCCAAGCTGTACCTCCCCAGGATGATCCCTGGACATCTTTGCTGCCAATATAGGATGAGATTATGCTCTAGTGGCACCTAGTCCTAGGCCATGTAATAGTGGATGTCAGTAAATATGTATTTTATGGTTGAAATGAATGTATCATTGACTGTGAAGCTCAATTAAAAAGGAGAAGGGTTCTGATCAAGCAAGTAGCCTGGAAAACTGATTACTTCAAAGGCGGTCTGAATTTGTACGTGTGTGTGTATAATGCAGTGGGCTTATACTGATGTTAGTATGCTTAGGCCAGAAAATCCCAACCCAGGAGGCAGCAAAGAACCATCACAAAATGCCCCCATACTTGTTGGTGGTGAGGGTGTTACAACACAGATACAATGGTTCCAGTGCAATGTACTGACTATTGTAAGAGAGCTTGAGCCATGGAAGGGTTTAAGCATCCTTTGACCTAACCTAAAGTTGCTGAAATTGTCAGTCTTGCCTTTATATTTGATGTCCTAGAACATGAATATCTTATGTTCAATGCATTCATGTAGGCACTATCTCCTGCACAAAACAGGGAGAAACATTAACGAAAACATTTGTGGGTTTTCCCATCAGTCAGACTTCTTGTTTCCTCCTGATCAGTTTCCTTGAACACATGTAGTATATTAATTTTTACACAAACAACATATTGGTGGCAAATGCAAGTGGAAATATGAAGTCTAAACACCACAGGTGTGGAATAGGAGCTACCAAAGGACATGCAATGAAAAGGGAGAATGAGAAAATAGATCCTCAGGGAAGTCCCACTTGAAGGTGAAATGAACTTTTAAAACATAAAGAGGCTGCAAGGAGGAAAGTTAAAATTCCAATATCTGTCTTGGGATGTGAAGAACAGCAAGTGTTCTTAATTCAACCCAAACATGGCTGGCTGACCCCAACGTCTGGCTGACCCTAACATAGCTGGCTGACCCAAGTTCTGCCCATCCCTTGAACCAAACTTGAACTTTATGTAAAACTGAAGTCATTTGGAGATCATTTGAAAATATTTTCCTCTCTTTGTCCTCTGGTTTGGACTGAGAGTGCTCTGAGGAGAGCCACAGGAGAGAGAGTTATTTTTTTTCTTTTGTATGTGTTTTTATGACCATTTCCCTGCAAGCATTAGCCAAGGAAGGAATGATGAGCATTGAGAGACTCCTTCATTTGTGCAGGGAGTGTGAGCAAATGTAGTTTCCCATTCAGGCAATGTGGTAGGAGAGGAAGCACCAGATTCAAACTTAGAAGCCATAGTTCTGATGTCCTGCTCTAAGTATCCATTCAACATGCTGTGGAATGAATGATGGGGTGGACAAATGAAGGAATGCCAGCTATAGCTGATTAAGACATTTAACCAAACCTGAGACTAAACTACAGCAACCACAGAAACCAAAGCTCAGGAGGTACCACTTTGGGGGTGTAAATATATCCCAGATGTGGAGCAAGAAGTGGAGATGTAAGACGTAGCCCCTGCTAGTGTTCACAATCTGAGAACCACTGAGCCATAAACATGGAACTCCACAGGCGATTCATAGAAGGAGGGGTTTGGTATTGGATGCCACATGAAGGAGGAGTCAGGACTTCGGCTGAGCCTTGCAGGGTGAGAGGATTTGGCTAGACAGAAAGAGGGGAAGAATGCATCTTAAGTAACAGGCTGAAAAAAGCACCGAAGTGGTTTACATCATGATGAGAATATTTGTGAGACAGTGAGCTGACTAAGATGACTGAGATGACTGAGGGAGGTCCTGGAGGATGGTAGAGAGCAGGCTGGCCTTGAAGTGGGTAAGGGAACAGGACTTGGCACAGTAGGAGCACAAGGAGGAACAAGGCATCTTTGCTCTTGAGTTGAAGAGAGTGTGGGTGACTGACCTGGAAGAATGGGCCCTTCCTCATCTCCTTGCTCCTTGACTCTTGCTCCTTGCACAGCCGCTGAGGTTGGATGGAAATCCAGCGAACATTTCTGTAGAACTCCCAGATCAACAGATCTTCAGATGTGTGGGGCAAGCCCATGCACACGCTCCCTCATCCAAAAATTAACCAACATGAGGAAGACTAGATCACGAGTTTTCAAAACAGACCAAGTGCCTCTTCCCTCTCCTGTGATTTGCAAGATGACAGATGATCCCAATCCCTGTAATTACTTAGATACTTTAATTGACTTTCAGTGGCAGTAATAAGTAACTGGAGTTCAGGCTTGTAGAATTTCCTTCCTAATTGTCGCCGTTAAACTACTCATTATAGGGATAAATAATACACCTCTTTATTTAAACCATTTCCTCCATTCCTGTAGTTCATGTAAATCCCAGCGGAAGTGTCCCAGCATGGGCAGGCCCCTAGGGGAGCTGTTTGGGGGTGAGGAGCGCGGTGGGGTACCATTCAAAGAGCTTCTCAAGCTGGTTGGCTGTTTCGTTTGAATTAGCAAGCCACAGTTTCCAACACTGACGCACTTCCTAGTGCTTGGGCTTTAAAAGGCTGTAGAAAGGATAATTGACCACAGCTTGTCAGCACGACAGATTTACTGTCATTAGCACAAACTCAGATGAATTACTTTAATATCATAGAATATAAACCATGGCCAGATAGTTTCCTTTCCCAGTAAGTTAAGCGCACTTACACTGCTTTTCACACTTCACTTCTGCATTTGGGTGTAAAGGAGGAAAGAAATTATAAAGGGCTCGTGAGTGGGAGTGGAAGGGATGGGTGGGATTAACGTAACAGAAGTAGGAAAAGGTAGATGTCAAATTGTCAAGTCAAATCCAAGTGAACAGACCTATACAGGGTTGCTTGTTTTCAGGCTGGCATAAAAGCTAAATACACTTTTTAACATTTTTTATTTTTTTATTTATTTTTAAACTATTTTTATTGATTTCAGAGAGGAAGGGAGAGAGAGAGAGAGAGAGAGAGAGAGAGACATCAATGATGAGAGAGAATCACTAATCAGCTGCTTCCTGCACTCTCCCTTCTGGGGGTTGAGCCTGCAACTTGGGTATGTGCCCTGACCAGGAATTGAAGCCTGACCTCCTGGTTCAAAGGTCAATGCTCAACAACTGAGCCACTTTTTTTTTTTAAGTTTCCAATATTGATTTCTATTTTCATTGTAGTGTTAATTTAAAAAATTCTATTACAACTTGGGTTCTTCGTGTTTTGACTCAACTGTAGAGAGGACGTAATCTCGAAATATTATAAGGTAGATTCTCAAGCGTTTATTACACCCTAGACACCTGTTTGGGAGACCTGAATTATTTTATTCAGGGCAATAAAAACATGGCTCTTTATCATGCTCAATTTTGTTTTCTTTTGGAACCATCCACTCTTCTGAGGATTGTGTAAGGAGAGCCAGTGCCCAGGCACAAAGAATGCCTAGAATCAGAGCAGTTTATTTTCATTTTTCTTCCTCACGGTTCCCTTTGCAAAAAAAAAAAAAAAAAAATGGCCTCCTAAGGCTTAGAACTCAGGGCAAGCTGCCTCTGGCAATTATTCCATTTTGCTTTTCGGGAGGAGGGCTTCATTCTTGTCTGATCATTGAATGTAGAGCTTCTTTGCAATCTGTCCCCTGCTACCACTAAGATAGAGACGCGTGGGCCTGGTTCCTATTGTTACTGTAACTGAAATGGAACTAATCTCACTCATTTCTGTGAGGCTCGGCACTGCAGGTTTATATCTGCGAATGTCATTGCCAACTACTACTATTGCTCTGTTAGTCGATTAGTTGGATGGTAAACACTGTTTGTTCTATTCCCTCTGTATTTCTCAAACATACTGTATCATCCCTGCAAGGTGAAAGTCATAGACATTTTCTTCCAGTGTAAAATCCAGCAGCATATGTAGTTATTGCATATCCAATGGTTTCCCTTTTACCACTGAGTGTCCTAACAATAACATCGAGGGAAATGAACATTTCATAAAATAACCTCATTTGTAGCATGTTGTTAAAAACACATAAACCACAGCAACAATAAGCAGTGGCACAGCGAGCCATATTTCCTCTCTGCCCGGCTGACTTGCTCCAGGTGGGAAGGCGAATGGGTGGACTTAGGAGCAGTGAGTGGTGACATTCCAGAGACTTGGGGCCACAGGGTCTGTACCCGACTTCTGGTTTTGAGCGTTTTGAGTGGGTCATTGCTTCACCTACATCTCATTAATCTGGCGATGGCTCGCCTCCAAATTGCTTTGAAAGAATCATAGTATGAGTTTCCTAATTCCATTTTCAGCACTCAAAAGCGGGGCAGTGCCCTCAGCTCTTTGGCTCTTCGTCCAGACTTTGTATGTTTGCGTGTCATAGAGAAAGACATAATATTTTGTTGTTGTTGTTAATCCTCACTGAAAGGTGTTTTTCCATTGATTTTTAGGGACAGTGGAAGAGAGAGGGAAAGACAGAGAGAAACATTGATTTGAGAGAAACATCGATTAGTTGCCTCCTGCACGAGCCTTGAGCAGAGCTCGGGCCTGGGCCAGGGAAGAGCCTGCAACTCAGGTATGTGCCCTTGACCGGAATCGAACTCAAGACTGACGCTCTATCCACTGAGCGAAACTGGCTAGGGCAACAATATAATATTTGTATTTAAAGAAAAAAATGTCATGTAAAGAGGATAGAGTAGGGGTGGAGAGAGATTTGAGGAAGTAACTTCAAAGTGGTCGAAACCCAGTTATAAAAATGCTTGTTCCTTCATCCCTATGAGACAGGTAGTAACAGAACAATTACTTTTATCAATGCCAAATGTGTGTGAAATAATGGCAACCTTCATACAAGAAAAAAGAAATGGCAAGAAATTGCAATGTATCTGACTAGGTTATATTAGTATGTGGTGACTTCTCGTTGTAGCCAGGGTCCTTTCATCTTCTCCAGCACAGATTGGATCCAGGCCTGACCAGGATGACAACATTTCCTTTTGTATGGATAGTCGTGTGTCCTTTTAATAGAATCTACATGCTCTGTCTCTGCTTGACGTTCAGCTTTAACTGGCCCATCACATCCCTGGTGGTGTCTGAGCTCATGACAGGTCAGATTGGAAATGCCTGCAGAAGTGCTGGGGGCCAGGAACTGGATGCTGGTCACGTCTGGGCCAAGAATGAGCAAAGTGGACTCCATTTCTGGGACCAGAATGCAGGGGAAAAGGGAGATTTTAAATATAAATATGACCACACGCCACTCAGAAAGACTTAGCATCTCTCTCCAGAGGTGGCATGGCCCATATGACAGGTTATAAGGGATGTTCAAAATTTTCCAGAGAGAAAGAGAGAGAAGAAAAACAAGAAAGAAAGAGAGAAAAAGTGAAGTTGGATTTAGTTTCTGTGCCTGTTTCATTTTTTGTAATGGAATGCTAAATGGCTGCATTGAATATTTCACCCCGGTTGTGTCCTAATGAGTAAATGCATTTCCGGATGTGAGAGCATGTGATTCGTGGGCATGCTTTCCTGCATTTCATTGCCCTTCTTCACTTTCACCGCCACTCCTCTGACATCTCAGCTCATCTTTCTGGCAACAGAGATACCATCAGTCAGTCACCAGCAGCCTGCCCATTAGTATTGGGAAGGCAGGGGGAGGCGGCAAATATTAAATTACTAATGAGACAAGGCTATGTGTGGAGTGACAGCATTGGAAAAGCTCCACGTCTTTTCTTTCTTTTTCCTTTCTTTCTTTCTTTCTCTCTTTCTCTCTCTCTTTCTTTCTCTCTTTCTTTCTTTCTTTTCTTTTTTTTTGTTAATCCTCATGCGAGGATATTTCCATTGATTTTAGAGAGAGTGGAAGGGAGGGGGAGAGACACAGAGAGAGAAACATGGATGTGAGAGAGACACATCAATTGGTTGCCTCCCACATGTGCCCTGACCAGGGCCAGAGATCGAGCCTGCAACCTAGGTATGTGCCCTTGACCAGAATCGAATCCAGGACCCTTCAATCTGCAGGCCAATGCTCTATCCACTCAGCAAAACTGGCTAGGACTCCAGGTCTTTCACATAGTCATGATTTTCCCTAACCCTCACCAAGTCAGTGGGCACAGAGGGAATTTGCAATCACTACACTGGGCCCCTGAGATTCTGTGGTATAGATTCTAATGGTTGATTTGAACATATTTCAATTTTGTATTAATATTTGTTATGTGTTTCCCTAAAAATTTAAATAGTTTTACTTTCATTCTCTTGCAAAGCAGTTATACAATAAAAAGAGATATAAAGAAGTAAAAATAATCTTTAATCTTACCACCCAGTGATAATCCATTAAATACTTTGATAAATATCTTTCTAGGTATTTTTTCTATGTATGTACACACACAAACATAAACAGGCATAGATATGTTCTTTCAAAAATCTATTATATTTCATTTAGAAACATATCATGCCCAAATTCCATGCCCATAACTATGTTTTACATCATTCTCTCAACTGCTTCTTTCTGCATTATTATGAAGCACTTTTGGATACATCTTTGCATGCTTTTATAATGTCTTAAGAGTAAATTTCCAGAAGTAGACTCATTGATTTGAAAATTATGCATGTTTGAAATATGGATATGTTTTCATATTGTCTTCTAGAAAGTCATTAATGATAAGTATCATAGATATATCATTTTTAGAAAAATAAAAGGATGTTTAGATATTTACTTCCTGCCTTTTCAAGGTACAGAGAAAAAATATCTAAATATCATATAAGATGCTTCTAGAAGGAAAAGCCATGCTATAGTCAGATGATTATTTTGTCAAATTAACTGTCCTTTTACAGCTTCTGGTATTTGGTCATAATTTTCTGTTAAAAAGTAAAGCAGTGAATGGTCATTTTTTCAAGTGTCTTCATGATTTGTAGTATAATTTTGTGACTTCAAACTGATTATGCTGTGTGGGCTTGGTGACTTTTCGGTAGTTTGTAGGCAGGCATGAATGTTGGATTTGCTTTGAAGTTTAAATTACAAAACTAGACGATTCCTATGGACAGTGTAATGTGAACGAAAGACAGAGGCCTGGGGTGGCTCGTTCCTATTCAGTCTGAAAATGGCATTCTGCCCCTTGACCAGCAGCAGGCAGTGCATATATTCAGACCTGTGTCTGCATGAAGATGTAGGCCGTGAAGACACATATGACATAGAGGCTCATTGCTAAAGAAACATGTCCATAGCCTTGTGAATAAACAGAAGACAGGTGAACTAAGAGTGTCAGGTGTGGCCGGAAGCAGAGGTGAAGGAGTCATTGTGACAGAAAGCACGGACACTTCGGGGTAGGGGGGCGGGAAATTAGGGACAGTAGCTGCTTTTTCCAGAAGGCACCATATGTAGGCTTCTAGACATCAACAGAATAACCAGATTAAGGCAAAAAATGGAGTCCCAGCGGCAAAAAATGAAACAGACAAAAATAAACAGTTGTATAAATTCAACAAGTTTGGTTTTCACTGATTTCAGTGTGTGTGTGTGTGTGTGTGTGTTTAGCTGTGAGTTTGCACAGAGTTCATTGTTCAGTAGCAGGAAGACATACATCACTGAGCCTTATATGTTGTATCATGAAGCTCAGTTCTTTAAACATGAAATCATAGCCAAGCCCGCTGGGTGCAGATACAAGGCATGAGAACTAGCCCAGAACCACAGCTGTTATCATCTGTTATCTGGGCCTTCATTAATATTTATGGAGCCCATAGACTAAGCATAGACCCCTCCATAACTCAGAGAACCAACACTGTGCTCTGAAAATAGTTTAATCTTGGCTTTGCATGTAAAAGCAAATTTTTAAAATGTTTGCAAACCCCCCCTAAAATGTGCCTCAAGATAGGCTGCATGGCTTTAAAAAATTTTCCCCCCCCCCCCCGCTCTGAATTGAGAACTTGTGTCCTGTTCTAAAATAACCCTGCACACAATTTTGGTCCTTTTTGAACTGCATCCCAGAGGAATAATTTTCCTGCCTCTCATTCTGTCTTGTCACATGCAGAAGGAAAGGAAAGCCTGGTGTACCTAGGACAGTTTAGGGGACTTTAAATCAGTACCTTAACCTCTCAGCGCCTCAATTTTACCTCTCAATTAAGGACAATAACACCCACCTCTCAGGGTGTTATGAGAACTAAATTCAATATCGTATGTGAAAAAGGTAAAACCAGGTACCACACAGCTGTGGTTTCAGATAAAGAAACAGAGACCCAGGCATGTTAAACGGGCGTATAGAAAGGTGGCCGTTTCGCTGGGGTCAGTAGGTTTCCTCACATCCCTGCGGCTTTTCTGTGACTGTAAACATTACCAAGTGGACACAATGCTTTCAATGAAAATGGCAAAATCTTTTCACGTGCTCTGTGTCTCATGTTCCCTGAATTTTTAACACTTCTTGCTTTCAAGAAGCTGATGCCTGTCTTAGCGTTAGTGGTGAGGGCTTAGGGTGGATTTTACCAAGCAGCTCACAAGCTGTCCAGGGGTGTCTTAGCGTCTCAGAGTCTCTGTTCTCTTGAAAGCCCTCTGCGGCCGTTCCTGGAATGAGTCCAGTGCCTACTAGTACTTCACACGGGTGTGGGAATTCTCCAGCCCCCCTGAAGTATGGTTTGCACTTCGGTCACCAGGTGAAGATGGACGCCTACTTGTAGACACATTATGAGCAATAGTCATCTCCTTCACACACCAACCAGGTCTCCTTTTCTTGCTCCTATGCAGACCTACCTTTTCCCTTCCTCAAGCCATTGCCCGATTGACACGAGCTGTGTTCCTCAGTAAGCCCAGGGGCCTGATTACTCAATTATATCCAATAAAAAGCATTAATTGCAAGAATAGGAAAGTTATCACACACTCAGAATAGCTTTTTAATGAAAACTCACTGAAAGAAGTGAAATTTTTTCCTGATGATTTACTTTTCTGCCTGTTTTGATTGTGTTTACTAAGCTCCTACTTGTTGGCTACGGCCGATGGCTGGGCTTTCCACACTGCAGCCCTGGTGTTGATTATCCAAGAGTGGGGAGAATCACTCCCCAAATTTCTGGTTACCCATGGCAGCTTCCCTTACACTCTGCTCTGCTGTCTTCCCTGTCATGAGGACAATAGCGAAAACAGCAATAGTAGTACCCAGTGCTTACATTATTAGTGCTGCTATGTGCATGGAGCTTTCCTAAGCATTATAACTATATTATTTGTTTAATGTCTGCATCAAACTACTTTATAATCTCAAGGGATCTAGAGACAGGAACTCCAGAGCTGTGATAGAGTCAAATTATGGGGACTTTCAGTACCAAATGATGCTTCTCAACAAGGGGGGATTTTGAAAATTCCTAGAAACATTTTTTATTGACTCAGCTGGGG
Organism: Myotis brandtii; assembly: GCF_000412655.1. Taxonomy (NCBI): domain Eukaryota; kingdom Metazoa; phylum Chordata; class Mammalia; order Chiroptera; family Vespertilionidae; genus Myotis; species Myotis brandtii. The sequence goes on along the minus strand of NW_005368341.1, from coordinate 7,555,527 downwards.
AGGATGCTACTGGCATCTAGTGGGTAGAGGTAAGGGATGCTGCTAAATATCCTATAATTCTCAGGTCAGTTCTCCACAACAAAGAGTTATCCAGCCAAAAGTGTCACTAGTGCGAAACTTGAGAAACCCTGGTACCATGTGACTTAAGTGCTCTTGCCCTGATTGGCTAAATTCCAATCTTACTTCTGCAGTTTCTTAGCTGTGGATCTTGGGTAAGTTGCTTAACCTATTTATGCCTCAGTTTTCTTATCATTAAAATGGGATGACAATAGTAATATGTCATGGGGTTGATGTCATGATTAAATGCATTAATGCATATACATGCTTAAATCGGTGTCTGGCATGTAGTAAGTGCTCCATTTGTTAGTTGTTATTTTTATCATATGGAGCCCCTCTAGCCTTAGGGAGACAAGCTGGGCTTATCTTCAGTCTTGAGAAGATACCTTTAGTTCATGCCATCCAAGGGAATAGTTTTTTCTCCATCTTAATCCTAAAAAGAATGTCCTATCTTAGCCCACTAGGAAGTTCAGGAGAAGTTATCTTTGTCTCAATGTAATGTCTCTTTCTCACCTTTTTTCTTGCCTCTTGTTTTACAAAAGAAAGTTAAGGCTTTCTGTCCTGCACTTGTGTTTTGTTGCTTCAAAGTTTCCATGCCTGGCTTCCGAGGACTAGGCTGTCCACCTGTTCCCCCTGCATCATCACACCATGTGTTATGTTTTGTGAGGAGGGAGCCTGTTATGACTTCACCCGTCTACATTTCTCTCTCAGATGGGTGTTCTCAGCATGTAGAGAAGAAAAAGTATGTCTACTTAGTCATTGGGCAGAATTATGGGTTGATATCACTGGAATCGTCTAGGAACTGAGGCTGGGAGTGGTTCACTGACTTACCTGTGTTGTCCAAAAAGTGAGTGAGTGAGTTAGGATATATCTAGTGAACAGTTCCTACACTTCAGGTCTTGGAGTCTCATGAAACTATACACTACATTTTTGTGTTGGGAGACCCACTTTGAATCTAAGTTGGTGCATGATTGCAATTCAGCCTGGTTGGGTATTTCTGAGCTGCTGGAGCAGGCCTGCTAGAAGATTCTACCAGAAGAAGGAAAGCCTCTTCTGAAGGGGAGAGAAAGCTCAAAGAGTGTGATCTGGTACTAAAACTTCGGGGTTATGGGGATAGGGAGGAGTCCTGAGCATAGAACAGTGTCAGTCATTTAGTGTCCATGAAGGTGGGTCTTCTATGAGCCCAGTGAGTTTATATGTGAGCCCTGTGCTAAGCCTAGAGCAGTGAGTAAATCTGAAAGATTTGTTTTAGGAAAACTTTACAGAAATTTTGTCCAAGTAGCACAGCTCCGTTTACCTAACAGGATGTGAAATGGAACAGAACACTGAGCAGTTTGGCATGTGGAGGGTTCTTGTGCCTCAGCTGAGAGGCAAACATCTGTTCTGGGAGGCTATGCAGTACCGCCAGGTACCTGGGGAAAGACAGCAGAGAAGAGGGAGCACCCCTAGAGTGGACATGAGACCCTCCCTGGGGACTCAGGAAACAGTCTTCGGAAATATTTCTGCAGGCCTATGAATTCTGACTTGTAATGTTACCATTTGGAACATACAGGCCTGAGGAAATGGATGGTGTTTGAAATTTCACAAATATTTCGGTACCTCAAACTGCTGACAAATATAGTGGTTTGTTATACTTTTCTTTCAATCCTTCAAATTGGCATTTCCCCCTGGCCTGCATTGCAGACTACCACTTTCATAAGCCTGCAAAATATTGCTAGAAATAATATACTTACAGAACAGCCCGAAACCCTGGAAGAATGGTCTCATCATATCATTTATGAATTACACTAGTATCAGACAGGGCATTCATAGCAATCAAAACACATTAATTTCAAAAGACATTCTGTGTTTTAGACCATAACTATTATATCCATATTGAACTAGTTTAAATATAAATGAGGTCTACAAAAATGTCAGGCAAAATACAACTGCCAAAATTATAAGATCATTTGGGAAATGTTTGAATGGCAGCCCAGGGCTAGGCCTTAAAAGGTTGAGAAGGAACTTCCCAAAAGAAATTCAAACTGTGTAATCAAAGATACATCTTACAATTCCATCCACTTGGAATTTCTTTATTCAGTATGTTGACTGCCTTATGTGTACAGTGTCACTCTCATTATATTCTGTTGAGTAAAGTGAGTCACAGGGCCAGCCCAGATTCAAAAGACTGAACTACACAAATCCACAAATTCTGGGAGGTGCGGCTCACTGGGGACCATCTTTGGAACCTGGCTACCCCAGGTAATACCAATGACAAAAAGATGGAGAAGGTAAACTCTGAGCTTAGGCAAACAAAAAGAGCTAATTCATAAACAGATTAAAGCATGTTAACTAGCATATTCTGGTACTAGTGAGCATAGATATTCCCAAAGTATAGAAAATTATACCATGTATGAATAGGGATTTTTTTTAATCATGAAAGATATATTGCATGACAAAGAATAGAATGAGGACAACCTTGGGTTTCTCATCCTGCAAATGTACTCCAGGTGAGGATGGCATTATGCTATCATATGAGTAAGGTCTACATCAGGACCTTATTCATTTGGAAGTTAAGGGGTAGAGGTCAGAAGTGAGGGAGACATTTTAAAGTAAAGAAAAGCTTTAAGGAGAAGCTGTGCAAGTTCTTACTGAATGCCCTTCATTTCCTTGAGGCAGTTAGAAAAATGATTGTTTACTCAGGGTTGAGAAGGGCAGAGTTAAGTTTGGCATATGCTGTGGAAAATGGGAAATGGTTCCAAATAAAGGGACACGGTATGCTGAAAAGCACTGGGCCCAGCTGATGTTGGACTCATAAACGTGTAGCGTGGCCCATTGGCAGGGCTGTATGGTTTTCTTCTGTAGCACGCTGGCAGGGACAGAAACAGAAATCAGTAGTTAGGTCTTCATAAAGGAATGAGTTGTGAGTATTGGAGGTATCTTTCTCTTCTTTCTTCAGGGAAGACTCTGTGGAGCTAGCTTGAGGATATTGCAGACATCACCTTTCATGACCCTCCATCCATCTGCTGCCTCCAAGGGGGGCATTCTTTAAAATATATATATTTCAGAGAGGAAGGGAGAGGAAGAGAGATACATCGGTGATGATAGAGAATCATCCATCAGCCGCCTCCTGCGCGCCCCTACTGGGGATCAAGCCCACAACCCAGGCATGTGCCCCAACTGGGAATCAACTTTGACTTCCAGGTTCATAGGTCAATGCTTAACCACTGAGCCATGCTGGCCAGGCTAAGGAGGGCATTCTTGACTAGCACAGCTTCTTCTCCATAGATGACTTCTCAGTAACCTGTACAGGCAAAACAAGGCTTATAGGACTCATCTGGTTGAGATCAAGATGGAAAAGATACTTTATGAAAAATTTATTTCATTGATAATTTACAAAGCTTTAAAAAATATTTTCCCCTACATCAGTAATGCATGTTCTTTATAGAAAATTAGAAAACAAAGATGAAACTTAAAGTAAACTTAATCTGACACCACAAAAAATAACCATGTCGATAATTTAGTACCCATCGCAGTTTTTTTATACCTATACCAACTTGTCATAAGTAAGTGTAGGGTAGATTGCACTCAGGACCAGCTACATAATTTGGGGGACCCAGTGTAAAATTAAAATGTAGAGCTCCTTGTTCAAATATTAAGAATTTCAAGATGGTGACAGAAGAGCCCTTCTAAGTGTGGGGCCTCGTGCAAATTGCATACCCATTAAGTCAGCCCTGCTTGTCCCCTAATCTCAAGCATAACAATTTACCAGCTAAAGGACTTTCTCCTCCCTCCCTTTGTCCTAGCCTCAAGGGCAACTTTGGGGATGCCAGAGAGTTTGCAGCTGCAGATGTGGCTAAATAAAGCCAGTCCAAGGAACCCTCCTCAGGTTTCATCCTCAGAAACATATGAAAAGAAGTTGGTTATTTTTCAGATATTTTCCATTTTCTCCTTTCAATACATGCTACCTTCCTTTCAGTCTCATCTCCAAGGGAGCCAGGCCCTGCTACCATCTCCTGAGGGTTGGGGTCCCTTTGCCAGCTGGCCTGGCAGACAGAGCATGGAGCCACAGAGGATTATTCTAGGCCCTTGAAACCTAATGGAGTTTTCCAAGCAGGGTCTCAGGCTTGTTTGGAGTCTGTAACCTCTTTTCTCCTCACAATTTCTACTTTTCAAATAGAAATGCCTCTCATCTGCTTGTCTTAACCATTGCATTTTGGAAAGATAACTTGTTTTCTAAGTTTCACAGGTCCACAGATGGAGAGGAATTTTTCTCCAGTATGAATCATGTCTCATCTATACCTGATTTATATGATTAAGGAGATAAGATTGGAACTTTCTGAGCCCATTATATTTGGACGAAATTTTAGATTCAGTTGATGCTGGAATAGGTTAAGACTTTTAAGGATTTAGAAAGAAAGTGAATGTATTTTTCCCATGGAATACTTGTGAGTTTTGGGAAGGCCAGAAACTATAGTGTACTGAGTTGAATTGTGTGTCCCTAGAAGATATATTCAGGTCTTAAACCCTCTTACCTGTGATGGTGACCTTATTTGGAAATAGAGTCTTTGTAGATGTAATCAAGTTGACGTCATACTGGCTTAGGGTGGTACAATGACTGGTCTCCTTATAACAGGGAGACCTGGACACAGACACACCATGGGATGAAGGAGGCAGAGATTGGAGTAATGCAGCTACAAGCCAAGGAACACTAAGGATTGCTGGCGTCTCCAGAAGCTAGGAGAGAGATATGAAACAGACTCCCCCTCAGTTTCCAGAAGAACTAACCCTGCCAACACCTTGATTTTAGAATTCTAGCCTTGTGAACAGTGAGAAAGGAAATATAAAAGGTTTTAATCAGATAAGGACACAGTCCCACTTCTGACCATTTGAAAATGATCACTATGGGTAAGCATGGAAAAATGACTTGGGAGGAGCAAGAGTGTTAGTAGGAAGACAAGTCACTCCTTGTAGAGTCTCTCACTCGTCCAGGCAAAGGCTACTGGTGGCTCCGACAAGGGTGATAGTGACAGAGGTGGTGACCAGTGGTTGGAATGCATATTGAAGTTAGAGCTAATAGAACTTGCCGGTGACACTGGAGTGGAGGGTGAAGGAAAGAGATGAACCAAGAAAGGCTCAAGGTTCCTGATGGATCCCTGGGTGGATGCTGGTTATCATTTGCTGAGTGAGGAGACTTGGAGAAGAGCAGGTGGGAGATGCTCAAGAATTTCCTCATCAGAGTTTCCATGGGAATGTCAAGCAGTAGAGTCCTCCCTTCAGCTGGTCCAGAGGGCAGCTGCGTGTATAAAACCTCAACAGCCTCCCAATGGGAGTCCCCATGTGAAAAGTCTCCTTGAAAATGGAATGTGTAGAGAAACAGAGAAGAGTCTGATGTGCTCTTTGAACTCATATTCAGCCCGTGCCTATGTCCGTCCCACCTCTTTAAGTATTTCTTACCAGACTCAACAACTTCTCCCTCTCTGTATTGCTTAAATTGATCGAAGTTCTATTTCTCTCATTTGCCTACAAAAAAAGTCTGAGTACAATGAGAAATATACTCAGCAAATAGTATAACAGAACTGATGCACAGTAAGGTACTTTATGCATTAATAATGTTTCTTAAAATAAAATTTATGATCTGTTTCTACCTGTTGCCAAGGGAGGAGGGGTACAATTTAAGACCATAGAAAGGGTAAGACAATATATAAATATTATTCCTCTTGAAAGGATTTTTTTTAAAAGACCGTTATTTTTTATTTAAAAAAAAATGAGACCAAAGTAAGCTGTTTCTCTGCTCCTCCTCCTTCCCCAACCTCTCCCCCTGAGACGGGGCCCAGTGCTCTCCTCTCCCGTGCCCAGGGCAGCCATGGCTGTCCCAGGGAAACTGCCTCTCTGCAAAGCAGACTCTCTCATCAGCTGCAAACCTCTGAGGCCTCGCGTCTGTCTCATCTGCCAACCGCTGGCTGGTGCCTCACACCCCAGGTCCTGCGAGCTGCATCCTTGAGACTCACAGCCTTCCTCCCCCAGCAGAGCGCCGCGGCACTTGTTTCAGAGGCCCTGCAGGAAGGGAGAGCGGGGCCAGGTTGGGAGTATTGTTATCTTTGCCTTATTAATAAAATAGGGTTAATGATTTATTCATAGCTGGGACAATGCCGCTCTGCGCTGGAGGACAGCACCGACCTGCTACGTTAGAGACGAGCAGCTGCTGTGGAAGAGATGGGATCCTTCCGAGAAATGGTCTCGGGCTGCTTCAACGAGGCAGCGAGTAGATTTATCTGACCAAGTCAGGGCTCGGAGGCAATTATTTGTAGACGGTGGATGTTGTCGGATAAATACTGGCGATGGAGGTCGCTGGAAAGATGCCTCCTTGCTTTTCCATTTCTCATCTAATGAGTGTTTGTTCACCTTCTTGCTTTATCCTCTCCTCCTCGGTACCTGGAAGATGCCTGAGTTTGTAATTCAAGATGTGTTATCTGGGGGATATCAGTATAATACACATGTGGACGTGATCGCCATCAAAGAGCACTCATCCCGGGAAGCAGGAGAAAGAAATGGTATTTGGGCTTTTCTGGTGCTAGGCTAAGATGACACTATTTTTACAGATTAAATCCTTTAAAATCCTATCTCTTCTTTCCCCAATAGACTGCACAATTTTTTTATAAATAATTAGGAAAGAGGTTAAGGCACTGCAGAATCCTGACAAATAACTAAGAGAGATCATTTTTTTAAAAATGCCAATTACTGTCACTCTTGTTAAGGACGGGGTACCGTTCTGTTAGTGCGGCTGTTTGTTGGATAATTAGCGGGCTGATGTGGTCCAGAGGGCAAAGTGAGGCAGGATCTGACAATCCACAGAAAATAAAAGTGAGAGCACTCATTTCCCAGCAAACCAAACCAGCCCCGGTTGGAATGGACAAAAATTGGGCTTATTTACGGCCACGTTGCTGTTTTTGCTCTATTGCTCCCCATCTGAGCCTCCCTGGCCTCCCCTGAGATTTGGGGAGATTTAGATCTGATGTCAGAAAGGAGAGCTGGATTTCTGTCCCTTTGGTGCCTAACTAGAGGGGAGAATTCCAGGCCATGGGAGGGATTGAAGAAAATCTCATGGTTGGTGTATATGCTTCCACACAGCAAGGCTTCCTGAGGGACTCCACCCCCCGCCCCCCACCTCCGCTCAGCTTCTTTGAGAAGAGATCAAATGTTTCAAAGCATTCCCACCTTTACTAATTTTTAATGCATCCACCAGACTGAGACTTGCCCACTGGAAAATAAATCTCTGCTCGTTGAAACAGCCAAAAATAAAAGCGATCCTCTAACAGTAGCACATTTAACTTCCTCCACAACTACCAGCAGGAGCCAAGGAGTACAGCTTTTGCCCCATATATTAAGCCTTGAAAATGTCTTAGGGAAGTGACCACACTGGAAATCAGAATATGTTTAAATGTAATTCACAACATTCAGAGTCTCCTTACACAAGAATCCAAGAGGCTACACCCTGATCCGTCCCTGTAACTTCTCCTGCTCCCAGCCCCACCCTGCCCATTCCTCTCCTTTGCCCATTCCCCCCACCCCCCAAAGCCACCCACGAGTGTCCATGTGGGATCCAGGAATGTAACCCTAGGATCTGATTTCCCAGGCCATCAGGAGATAACACTGTCTATCAGCCAAAAAATAGAGCTTCCTGCCAGTTGCAGAAATTACAGCTAATTATATGCTCCATGTTTCCTGCAAAAGATATATATATTTTTTAAGCTGCTGGGCTGACTTTCTCCCTCGGCTGTATTTAAAGGTTAGTTTCTGACCTGCTTCCTGGTTTAATGGAATAATTTAAATATTACAAATCATTACTTGATTCTAATGAATTATATCTCCCCTGGCACCTCACAAAATCCTTATCATGCCAAAGGAAATAGTTGGAAAGAACAGGGAAGCCTCCACAATAATAAACAGAATAACATGCCATTGGGTTGTAGATTTCAGGATCCCGGCTTCTTGGGTGGTTGAAAGCATTTGGCCCTGGGCCTCACACTCACAGAGTACCTGAGGCATGTGGGTAAGCAGCATGAACTCCCACTCCCCTGCTTCGCATGAATGTTCACTTGGCTTAATTGTCACCTCCTGCTAAGAACATGTAACATCTCATTTTCCCAGAGATTGTGGAAGTTTGAGCTTTGCTTATGGCCAAGTTGGGAAGCTGAGTGTGTAGCATTGCCTTCTTTGATGTGCAAATTCTGGGGATGGTCTGAACTTAGTTCAGTTCATAGAGTCCTTTTATTGAATTTCAGCTTCAAATTCTAGTGAAGTTCTGGACCCAAACAGTTTCTCTTTGGGTGTGATTATGTGGGCAGTTAGTCTCATCCAACTTAGTCTACTTACATATATTGCCACTTTTATTAAATGCAGGCATACCTCGAAGATACTGTTGATTTGGTTCCAGACCATCGTGCTAAAGCAAGTATCACAATGAAGTGAGTCATAATCTTTTAGCTGGTTAAGGGTCTTGCCTTCAATTTGTAAAATATAAATAAATAAAATAAACACACCTATGAAGTACAATAAAGCGAAGAGCAATAAAACAAAGTATGCCTATAGAAGAAAGTAAAGTAACTAAAACACACGTATGTAATACAACAAAAGTGATATTCAAGGATGGAAGAAAAGAGTATATGAAAGGCTCTTCTCCCAGGAACTAGAGGGAAGATTTTTCACTGGAATCTCTTGATTCCAGTTAGCGAAGACTGGAGGGCTCTGTCAGCCTTGCCAATTGAGCCATGAATGTCCATGTCTTTAGCTGTTTGATTGAAATGTCCATGTGAAAACCCCACCACAAGTCCAGATGAATTGTTTGTGTGGTACCAAGTGTCCTGATTTCCACTTTGGCAACTAGCAGATTTGCAAATGAGGTGAGTAGCAACTATGAAGTAGCAACCATGCAACATGTCTCTCATTACGTGGGATTCTCCTGCAGTGTTTTGAACTATCAGTAATGGAACTTCTGAAGTAGTTGATAATCCATAATTATTTTCACAAAGGAGAAGACTTGTAAATGTCTGGGTTTAAGCTGCTGGGTTGATAAGACTCAAAGGTTTACCTGATTCCACAACCTATGAAAAATGTCTTGCCCTGTACAGGTAATTCCATCTTAGAAAATAATTTTTTTCTCAGGAAGTTCCCCATGAAGATTTCAGAGTCCCTGCAAGAGGTAATTCATCTTAGGAAGGTTAAATTTATCAGATTGCTTTCTAAGATGATGGGTAAGTCAAGGGTCTTAGTGAAATGGACTAGGTAGCTATGCCTTGCAGAGAGAGTAGATGGTAAAATGGAAATGTTAACGAGGGACTGAAAGAGCCCCATGGCAAGACTGGCCATCTTTGTGACATCCGAAGTGTCAGGAGCAGTGATAGGTCCTTAGCAAAAAGAAGTGACCTCCCACTGGACAATACTGATCACTCCAATAGACTGGGAAACACCCAAATGGAAAATTCAAGTTCTGTGTGTGCGTGTGTATGTGTGTGTGTGTGTGTGTGTGCATGCATGTGTGTGTGTGTGTGTGTGTGTGTGTGTGTGTGTGTGTGTGTGCAATACTACACTAGTTACATTAATATTTAAAGACTTTTATTTTTAAGGTTTTTTATTTTGAGAGAGAGAGAGAGAGAGAGAGAGAGAGAGAGAGAGAGAGAGAACTAAAATGGAAAAACAGGGCCCTTGGAGTTACTTTCTCTGAGAAAAGTTAAGTGAAACCAAAACTCTCCTAGGGGATAGATTTGAGGGTACATGCAATAAAAGCAAAATCCAATTTACAAAGAAAATCACATCTAAAATGATGACTGTCATGAAACTCGATTTTTGGTTTTGTCCAGAGCAGAGGAGAGCACAGGGAACTGGAGAAACCTCTGCTTATTTTTCAATGGGGAAAACAAAATGTTTCACAAATCTGTGTGCTTTTAAAGGAGACCCATCTGATGGGTGTTTCAGCATCTTTGTAGACACTGCAGGACAGTTTAATATAATACCTCCATCAGCAAGACAGTTTATCACATTCAACAGAAATGACAGTAGAAGGAAGAAAAGGATGGGAAACCATTCTGGGGTGAGTAAAGGGTGACAACAGGATGGGAAAATGCAGCTTTCCCAAATATTTATTCATGCTTATGTAAACCTCAATTAGCTGTCTTCAAATGCTAAGTCTCTGCTGAAGAAAAGGAGCATTTGGAACTGCGACTTGCAAGTTGGTTGGTGTCAGTTATTTCGCTGCATTGTTGATTAATGCAATTGAAGTATATATTACAGAAACAGAAAAGGAAATGTGACTTCTTCAGGGACCCATTAATTTCTTAAGGATAAAGTGTTTGAAGGTTCAAAGGCTTTGTTGAGGCTTATTTTAAATTTAAAATTTTCATTGTCAAGGGATTGATTACCATTCCTATATTAGCTTTGTCAAACACCACCCTGATCTTAGTTCTTTCAAAGTTTGTGGCACTTATCTGTTTTCTGAGATTTTTTTTTAAGAGAAGGCTGTCTTACAAGTTCTCCCAAGGACAGATTTGCTTTTCTTTTACAAGAACACAAGATGAAATTTTCTAAAGTCTTAAAATGAGCAATTCCCACTCTCCCCATGTTTGGGATCTTGAAAGTCATTTCTGCCAGTCAGGTACAGCACCTCCTCATTCAAACACTTCCCCAGATTAGTTTCTGTTTGGATTTCCCTGGACTTGTGTGTGTGTGTGTGTGTGTGTGTGTGCAATACTACACTAGTTACATTAATATTTAAAGACTTTTATTTTTAAGGTTTTTTATTTTGAGAGAGAGAGAGAGAGAGAGAGAGAGAGAGAGAGAGAGAGAGAACTAAAATGGAAAAACAGGGCCCTTGGAGTTACTTTCTCTGAGAAAAGTTAAGTGAAACCAAAACTCTCCTAGGGGATAGATTTGAGGGTACATGCAATAAAAGCAAAATCCAATTTACAAAGAAAATCACATCTAAAATGATGACTGTCATGAAACTCGATTTTTGGTTTTGTCCAGAGCAGAGGAGAGCACAGGGAACTGGAGAAACCTCTGCTTATTTTTCAATGGGGAAAACAAAATGTTTCACAAATCTGTGTGCTTTTAAAGGAGACCCATCTGATGGGTGTTTCAGCATCTTTGTAGACACTGCAGGACAGTTTAATATAATACCTCCATCAGCAAGACAGTTTATCACATTCAACAGAAATGACAGTAGAAGGAAGAAAAGGATGGGAAACCATTCTGGGGTGAGTAAAGGGTGACAACAGGATGGGAAAATGCAGCTTTCCCAAATATTTATTCATGCTTATGTAAACCTCAATTAGCTGTCTTCAAATGCTAAGTCTCTGCTGAAGAAAAGGAGCATTTGGAACTGCGACTTGCAAGTTGGTTGGTGTCAGTTATTTCGCTGCATTGTTGATTAATGCAATTGAAGTATATATTACAGAAACAGAAAAGGAAATGTGACTTCTTCAGGGACCCATTAATTTCTTAAGGATAAAGTGTTTGAAGGTTCAAAGGCTTTGTTGAGGCTTATTTTAAATTTAAAATTTTCATTGTCAAGGGATTGATTACCATTCCTATATTAGCTTTGTCAAACACCACCCTGATCTTAGTTCTTTCAAAGTTTGTGGCACTTATCTGTTTTCTGAGATTTTTTTTTAAGAGAAGGCTGTCTTACAAGTTCTCCCAAGGACAGATTTGCTTTTCTTTTACAAGAACACAAGATGAAATTTTCTAAAGTCTTAAAATGAGCAATTCCCACTCTCCCCATGTTTGGGATCTTGAAAGTCATTTCTGCCAGTCAGGTACAGCACCTCCTCATTCAAACACTTCCCCAGATTAGTTTCTGTTTGGATTTCCCTGGACTTTAAAACATGAACTCATTTAAGTGCCTTTGTATATTTGAAGCTTTAATAACGTTGTTTAGGGACTCCTCAGTAAGATTATCCTGTCTCTTCACCCCCAAATGACTACATGCAGTTCTTTTTATAACTCTCTGCTGTCTTGCTCTGATCACTGCTTAAGGCGCTCTCATAAACAACACCCTTCGAACATGAGCCAAGATGTTCCAAGCACCAGTCTTTATTTGTGCTGCCCTAATAGTGAACTTGTTAGTTCAATAAGTCAGATAAGAGTATTTCCGGCTCTTTGGAAACCCAGCCCAAAAGGATACTGCCATTTCGCTGAACAGCAAGAATAGCAAATATGCCATTAGGAGATGGGGGTTAAGATGGCACTGCTATCCACCTCCATGAAGGTGGTTGCATTAGAAATAAAAGCATTGCGACTCAAGGCTTTGCCATGGGAATTAATAATGAAATTGCTAATACCCTAAGAGCAGTTCAGCAGAAAATCTTTTTTGTTACAAGGAGAAAGGTATTTTCTCTTCATCAGTCTTTGTTTTCCTTATTTTCTAGCCTTGGAAAAGTTCTACTGTGTGATGTTGGGAGTGTGAAGTCCAGTCAGCAGCAGGTGACCTGTTGGACTGTGCTTCCTTCCTAGCTGTCTCCAAGTAGATTGGGACGTGTGGACCAACCCCTTGAGAACTGACCCCCCACAGCTGCACCCAAGCCTTAATTCCATGCAGCCCTGGGAACAGTTTGGACTTGGCTAATAGGGATACATATTCTCCCATCTCTTGTGGGAGATTTTGCCTCAAGGAATACTGTCACTCACATTGACTTTATTTTCAATGCCCTTTCTATTTGAGCTCAATTTGGGGGATGACTATCTGCATCCTACTACACACATCTGGAAGGCAGTGACAGGTTGGTTCTGGGTAAAAGAAGCATGACTTTGAAGAATCTCCCCTGCTCCCCAGTCCTCTCACAGTGGTGTCATCCAGACCTGCTCCTGGTTGCAGATCTTTGTCCCAGCCTTCCCCCTTCCAAAGCCACCCCTCCCCAGGCATAAACATATTCCAAAGTACCTGCTTCTGAATTCCCCAACCACAAAGAATTGGCAGGAGAATCTGGACTGAAATGGCTTTAATATGCTCCCAATCTCTAGTAGCATTTGCACATTAACTATTTTCTACCCCTTGGCTGAAAATAGTGAATTGTAAGTGTTTGTGTGTGTAACTAGGTGAAAAGTATGGTGAAGACATTTGGGGGCTGAGATGAGTGGGGTGCGGTTCCTATGACACTAGAGCAGGAGTGGTGCCAATCCACTTTGTACACAGACGGACAAACGCCTGCAGATGGGCCTTTAATAGAGGCAATGAATGATGATGATGATGATGTGGCCTGGGGAGGAAGGGGGAATATGAGGTGGAAGCACAAAACTAGAGGCTATAGTTTCATTGATGCTAAAACAAAATAACCCCTGTGGGTGGTTGGTGAGCAGCATGGAGAAACACTTAAGGAGGCTGGGTTTTGCCATCCTGGTCAAGCCAAACACCCCCTCCCGGGTATCACATCCCAATCTGGTGTGCACTTGAGGGAAGCCGAGCTGGCAACTCATGGAGAATTCAGAGCTCTATTTGCAAACTTTGTGGGCCAATTTCCTCTATACTTAAGAGCGTGTGGACACCGTAGGTATTCACCATTCTTGAAGAGGCTTACTCTATGGAGAGCTGCACAGATTTCACAGGAATAAAGCAGGTGAGTGGCCTCTACTCTGTGTTTTTAATTTACCTGAAAGGGTTGTTTGTTGACAGCAAGGGAGTAGATGCCTTAGCAGGGACTTATCTCCTCCCCACCTGCCTTGGTTCAGCATTCACCAAGCATAGACTTACAATGTAATTCTAGGGTCAGGCACTGCCTAGGCATTCAGGATACACAGGAGTAAGTGGTCCCTGCCAGGGATGGGGAGGTAAGTAATATCATCATCATTTGGCAGATGACAAAGTATAGACAGAGAGATTAATTGGCTCAGAACCAGGGTATCTTAAAGGATTTCATTAGATTCATTAGATATTCAATTTGATCATTTGAAGGGCAGAAGAGACCTTCACAGTTATTTCTCCTTCAAGGGAGGTGATACAAAAACAAACCTATGAGCTATGGGTACTAGTCTCCTCTGCCATTGTCAACATCAAATGGAGTATCTGAGCTGGAGTGTACGTGGCTGGCCTGGGCATACCCTATCACCAGAGACATGTTAGTGCTATGTCTCCAGCAGTTTTACCAACCTCAATCACCTTCTCAGGCAGGCCAAGCTCTATCTTTCAATACCATTCTAGGCCACTGAATGATGATGAAGGTGAGTAAAAGTGAGACTACAGCAATAACAACTCCTACTTCTATTATTCCTACTACCATGTCTGCTGATATTGAATTTATCTAGACATCACTCTCCCTACAGAGTGCTATAATATCAACCCTACAAGTGACATTTTTACACTGCAGTGTAGTAGTTGAGAGCATAAGCTTGTGAGTCAAACAGACCTGAATTGAATCACTATTCTCATACTTTACAAATGAGGAAACTGAAGCTCATAGAGTTTGTTACTTGATCAAAGATCACATAGCTTGTAACTAGAAAAATCATGCCAAGATTTGACCTGTTCCTCTCTTACTCCTGTACCTACATTTGTTTCACTATGGGATGCTACCTACCCTCATTAACCCCAGCATTTATTGAAAATAGGAAAAATCTGTTAGGCACTTCCTGTGTGTCAGGAAATGCATAAAGCCCTATACATGCATTGTCTCATTGAAGTTATTTTTAACTATTCTTTATATTTACCTCCATTTTATGGGAGAAGGACAGAGTCCTGGAGAGATTTAATAATTTGCCCAGCATTTCACAAGTAGATCCCCAAAGTGTCTGACTTTGAAGCCCATTTTCTTACCCACTATGTATGCTGTTTAGACAAGAGAGGTGGAAAGAACTGATAGATTGGCGTCATACTCAAAATTTCTTTTTAATACTGGGTAGAAGTTCCACTTTCTTGGATACAGAAAAAGTGTGAGTGTCCAGTTTAGAAATCCAGGTTAGCAGTACAGGCAAAACGAATACACACAGACACAGGCCCTCAAATCATTAAACCTTTGAGTTCAAAGGAAACTTTCAGATCATATGTTCCAACTTCCCTTTTAGTTCAGAGAGTTGGTGTTTCCACATCCCTGCCAGGTGGAGGAGATCTCATCCCTAAAAAGGGGAGTCCCAGCCTGGATCACCAAAAATGCATTTATTTATTTTTTTGCTGAAATTTGATTTGCTTAAAAAAGCAAAGATACCCAATATTATATTTGGGTTATTAATAATGATAAATATGGTGCTAATTTTTAATTAGCCTTGACTTCCAAACCATTCAGGTTAATTGTGGGTGGTAGGATGAATGGAGGTGGGTTTTTTTTTTACTATGGTTTTCTGTTTTCTAAGGTGTGTGTTGTTATTATTATTGTTTTTATATATAATTGCCCCACACTTAGAAGGTGCTATTTTTAAAAAGAAATGAACAAACCAGATTTCATTAGTATTAACCATGAAGTGCAAGCAGCATAGGCCTCAAAGTTAAACAAATTTGGCTATTGAATCTCTGCTCTCTATTCCTTACAATTTGTGTGGTTTTAGCCTCTTAACCTCTCTGAACCTCAGACTCCATCTGTCGATGGATGTTCCACATACTTTCCAAGATTGTGTGAGGATTAAATGAAATATTGCTGTAAATCACTTGTTAAATCTCTTCCTTTCCTTCCACTTTTATTCCCTTCACCAGTTAAAAATACAACTTGTAGGGGGTGGGAGCTATTGGGGGCAGGGGGAGATGGGGAGGTGGGGAGGCACAATGTGATACTAAAGTTCCTAAAAGCATTTGGCAAATGATGAATTACAAAGTCCTAAGGTTCTTCCTACAGTGTCTTGGGGATAGCAGCTAATGAACTCATGATCGTAAAACAGATAAAAAGAAAATTGGACAAGAAGAAGGAGGAGGTAGCTGAGGTAGAGTAAGGAAACATTTCAAGAGCCTATATATTGTAATTTAAGTTTTCATCTGCATCTCATTATCTTAATAATCCAAAACAACAGCCCTTCGATGCCTCACACAGAAGGAGGATGGGAAACAATTTCCTTGGACAGGGTCCCTGGCCTCTCTATCACATTAGATATTATTTCCAAATGTTGAGTGTCAAGGGAGTGTTTCACATTCTCCTAACCATGAAGCAGTTTGGTTCCCTTTGGGGAAGAGCTAAGTTTTAGCGACCCACAGAGCAGCCTCCCGAAGGAGACTTCTCTGGAATCCCGGAGCTCCATCAGGAATGCAGTGCAGCGTGTGGCACCTTCCTCAGCAGCACTTCACTCACATCTGCACCCTCTTTTTGGAGGTTTTATTTCATTTTTACTCCTGAGAAATTTAATGTTTTTTTTAAAAAACTGTGTTTTTTTTTTAATATTTCAAACTTTCAAAGGAGTTTCAATAATAGTACAAAGGATCTTATATGCTCTTCGTGTAAATTCCTCCAATGTTAACGTTATAGTACAGTTGCTTTAATTATTCTCTCTAATTAGATATAATTATTATCATTACTATTTTATAAAACCACTTGAGAACAAGTTGCAGATAGGATGTCTCTTTGCCCTGAACTACTTCAGTGTATTTCCTAAAAACAAGGGCATTTTCTCACATAAACACAGTAAAATTATTATAATCACAGCATTAACATGGCTATGGCATTATTATTAATCCTCAGCCCTTGTTCAAATTTCGACATTGTCTTGACAATAGACCATATGACAAAAGGATCCAAACTAGGACCGGGCATTGCTTTGTTCTCTTCAGTCTCCTTTAATCTTGAACTCTTCCTCTGTCTTTCTTGGTCGTTTAGGACCTTGACATTTTTGAGGAGTAGAGGCCATTGATTTTTGTAGAATTCCCCTTAATTTGGATTTGTCTGATGTTTCCTCAGACTATTTTCAAGTCATGCAAAGTTGGCAAAAATATCATGGAAAATAGGTGGACTCTTTCTCAATGATCATACCAGGAAACACCTGATGTCGATTTGTCCTATTAATGAATTAGTTGATTAATTAATAAACATCTGGTAGGGAGATGCTTTGAGACTATTAAAATATTATGTTTCTCTTCAAACTTTTACCCACTAGTTTAATCTTTTAAAATATTGCCCCTTTTTGTCACTTTTGGCTAAAACTAACAAAGATATACTATTCATTAAAGCTCATCTCCCCAGAACGCCATACACAAGAACGGTGAACACGAGAAGGCCCCAGGACAAGGCCCAGAGCCCAGATTTGTTCCCTCTGGATGTCTCAGTAGCTCACCATGTCTTTCGCGCTTCCTTCCACTCCCACTGGGAGAGAATCTTTCAATCGGTCCTCCCAGCTGGCACCGGGACAAGCTGGCCCCCTGCCGGTCTCCAGAGAGCCTCCCATCCCTGAGACTGCAGTCTGGTGGTTTATTTTGGAGGGTTTTGCAGAGCTTTTGTGTTTTCCTGTCTGTGGATCTCTTTATGATGGTTTCTCATTGTTTACATTGGAAATTGTTAACCCTCGCCTCTGGCAGAGCTCTAAGCTCTGAGCCCCTGTCTGAACTGGTAGGCTAGAGTGATGACCAATTTGGGGAGGGGGGTCTGAGAAGGGCAAGGAGAACGCCCCCCATGACCATGTGAGAGCTCAGTCTCTTTATTCCTCAAAAAACCCTAAAAAAGTGCCAACAGCTTGGCAGCTGTATCCTAAGCACTGTAGACACCTCTCCTCAGGAGGAATCCTGCCCTTTGGGGCATCTTCCCACCACAGCCCTGCAGGTGCTCATCCCACTTCCTTCCCCTCCTAGTCCCACCCTCTGGGAGACCCCACTATTATGGCTAACAGAACACACTCCTGGGGGTTGGCCTTTTTCTTTCAAATTCTGCTTTCTTATTGGGAAACAAATGGGGGGGGGCAGAGGGTATTAAAAAAGAAAGAAATTGGCATTCTTTCTGTCTGCCTGGGGTCCGGTGGGGATTTTAGGCTGCCACTGTCTGCAATACCTGCCACAGTCACTTAGCTGGCTAGTGCTGGAACTGCTGAGCCTGGTCTTGGCGCCAGTAGACACACTCCACTCCAGGAGAGGCAAATACACTTTCTTTCCCCTCCCCTTCCCTCCCCTCCCCAGCGCTCACTCTCTCTCTCTCTCTCTGTCTTCATGATACAAATCGAAATACAAGAAGTTGTTTGTTTTTTCAAATAACAATTTTACTGAGATTCAGTTCTCACAACCATACTATTTGCCCATTTGAAGTGTACAATTTGATGGCATTAGTATATTCACAGAGTTGCACAACCATCCCCACAATCAACTTTAGAAGATATACACCACCTCCCTAAGAAGCCCCATATCCATTAGCAGTGACTCCCAAGGGGTAGTGTTAAAAATGGCAGACACTGTCTCTTGAGCAACAGCAGTCCATCTTTTGTTCTTTTCCTCGACTTAAGTATTCAGTCACCATCTTCCAGAGGAGCTGTGCCTGCAGCGGGCTCTCCAGAAAGACTGATTTAATTGATGGCAGCTATTCAGTTGGGGTTCCTTCCCTAGGGAGCACTAACCTGAACTTGTGCTTAGTAAATTTTGACTTAGATTTTCTTCTGACGTGTTCCCTGGGGAATTATGAATGGGTTATTCTTAGGAAATGACAGGATTATGGGAATCGTCTTTTCTAGGATTTACAGCTTTAGTAGCACTTTCATGTGCATGATGTTATTTTGTTCTCCCTAACAGCAGTTAGAAGTAAAAATAACAATAGAATTCACTTATGAAGTGTTTATTCTGTGCCTGGCAGTTCTAAGTAGTTCCCATACATGCATTAACTCATCTAATCCTCAAGCATCAGATGAGACAGGGCTCTTAAAATTAGCCAGAAGTGCAGAAGGTTAAATGGTGACAAGCCTAAGGTCGTGGAGCTAGTAAGGGCAGAGCTGAGATGTAAGCATTTGTAGTTTGATTCCAATCTGAACTGTAAGCGCCACTTTAATTTTCTCCAGTGTTCCCATTTTAGAAGCAAGGACTGAGGCTTTGAGAAGTCACACATTATGAAAGGAACTAGTTAGGACTGGAATACAAGTGTTTGGACCCCAAGTCCACAATGCTATAACAAAGCAACAGGCATCCACCAATGATTTAGACTTAGTTCAATATCTTGCCAGGTACACAGAATTGAGTTATTCAGCTAACCCTCCCTCCCCCAAAAAGGGAATAGAAACTATTTCCTATTGAAGGTTCATGTTATCAAATATATTGTTATTATGACATGAATAGTGTACAGCAAAGCTACCAAAATGTTACAAGATTGGTTATACTTTTGGTGAACCAGAAGTACTTTTCAACCCGATCTCCAAGGTCAGTTTCCCCTTCTTTATTTTTGCTTCTCTTTGCAACCTCTCTTGATTTCTCTTTCTCAATGTGTCCTATTCACAAACAGGGAATAAAGCACATGGATTTAATAACCAGGACTATGATTCATGTACACTTTCATCTAATCAGAAATAGCAGCGGCAGACCCAAGAACTCATTTTGGTTGTATATCATTTTAAAAGAGTCGACACACATGTCGTTTAGAGAGAAAATAATAAAATTTAAAAGGCAAAAGCCAGCTCAGACCTGCCAGCTGCAATGATTGGTTACACGGAAGAAATCCATGGAATTCGGAGACCATTTGGGTTTTGTTATGTGTGCTGAAGCAGCACCAACTGTGATCTCTACCACTTTAAACGGTTTAATGACTTTTGGATAAGCCTTCAGAGTTAAATGGTTAAATCACCAAATGCTCCATAAAATAATTATGCAAACAATTTTCTGGCTAATTATCTAACATGAACAGAAGCACACAGCTGCTAAGATATATAATTGCTGTTTCACCAGGGCTGGCTATTGTATTTACATAATTCCTTTACTGATCTCGGTGTGGTATGGTGGGAGACCATTGATATAATATCTCATGAAATGAACAAGGAGAAGTCATAGCTCTGATTATGCACTTTGATTGTTGTTGTTTTTTAAGATAGTGGATTGCGGCCTGCATATTCATCCATAATGGATGGATAATAAGCACATAACTAGTATGCACATTTGTATGGTATGTCTAAGTCTTACATATGTAAGTTTAAATTGTCCAGTGTGGGTAAAGAGAAATATTTTAACTTTATTAAATATATAATTTACATATATAAAAGTACACATATCATAACTGTGCAATTTACAAATGAACACTCTCAGATAACCAGCACCCAAAGCAAGAAACCCAGCGGATATACATTTTCAGGGAAGCAAAGATTGAGAGAGTTCACCAACTTTGGACCCTTGCCACAATAACTTTTAATGACTATACTTCAGGAAACAGGAACTTTAAGCCCAAAGTAAAAAAAGCAAGAAAGGATGATGAGCAAAAAAAGAAAAAAAGTAAACATGTTTGTAAATCTAAAGAAGCACTGTTTTTTCTTTTACCAAATGATTAATTGTGTGAAACTAAAATGCTAATGACAATACATGGACAAAGAAAGCGGGAAAAGATGCTATTATATCTCCAAGTTCATTGTATTATTCAGAGTAAGAGAAATAGGTACATTTTAACCTAAGCATGACTTTAGACTTTTAAATTTAAGAGTAACACTCAAAGACTAGAAAAAAAAAGTATGATGTCCAAACAAGTACATATAAAAGAAAGGATCAAAGAGCACTAGAGTGATCTAATAAGAAGATGAAAGGAGAAAGAAAATAAGCTAAGAGAAAACATAATAAGTAGACAAAACACAATACTATAAAAAAAAGTCTGGATATATTAGTAATCTCAGTAAATGTAGACAAACTAAACTGGTTTGTTCAAAGGTAGAGATCAGATTATTTTCAAGAAACACAATCCATGTATGTGCTGTTTACAAGAGATATACCTAAAATGTGATGATACTTAAAGATTAAAAGACATGGGCAACGATAAAACAGGAAAATACCAACATGGCTGGAGAACCCGTATTAAGGCAAAAAAGCATTATTTGTAATAAAGAAGGTCATAATTCAATGATGAAGAACAATTCTCAGAGTTAATTGAAAAGTAAACCCAGCATCCTATGGATCAAGGATGTTGAAGGAACCCCGGCAGATAATATTAAGATAACCCCACTTAGGAGCATCATAGACAGATAGCTGGAAACCAATGATAAAGGAAAATATCTGAAGAGAGTCAGGAAAAAAATACATTTTATATAAGGAACAATGATTATAATAACTGCTGACATCTTTTAAAACTCATTATCTAGAATTTTATACCTAGTGAAATATCTTTAAAAATTGAAGTGAAATAGACACTAATAGTCAGATAAAAGATGAAAACATTTGCACCAGCAGAGCGGACTTCAAACAATGTTAAACTATATGCCTAAATATTTTTTAATTTGTAAAATCTAAAAGTGCTAAAAGTTCTTCAAAGGGGAAATGATATAATTGGAAATTCAGGTCCAAGGGAAGAAAGGAGGAGCACCAGTAATGGTAAATATAAAATACCACTCTTCCTTTTAAAAAAATCTTTGTAAGTCAACTGATAGTTACAACAAACAATTTATTGTGAAGGGTTATAACATATGTAGCAGTAAAATATATGACAAAAATAGCAAAAAGAAATGCCCACAGAATATAAATGGAATTGTACTTTTGCAAGGTACTTACATTATCCATAAAGTATTATAATATTAATTCAACATAATCTGTGATGGGTTGTGCATGTATATTGTAGTTCCTAGGAAAAGATATAAAGAGGCACAGATAAAAATCCAACAGGGGAGAAGAGGGAATAAAATACAAAAAATTACTTGATTACCACACATTCACACACACAAACACAGGAAAGGAGAAACAAAAGAACAGATGGGGTAAATAAAAATAAATAGAAAGATGGTGGACTTAAACCCAACTATATCATTAATTAAATGAAATGTGAATTGATTAAGTACTCCAATTAAGAGGCAGACATTGTGAGATTGGGGGGAAAAAACAACTACTATATGCTGTTTACAGGAGAGCTACTTTAAATATAAATATACATGTTGAAAGTTAAAAGATGGGAAAAGATACATTATGTGCACACTAACTATGAGAAAAGTGGTATAGCCATATCAATACCTGACAAAGTTGACTCCAAGGAAGAGTATTACAAGAAATAAAGGTTATTTTATGATGATGAGAAAACCAATTCATGCAGAGACTCAACAATGGCAAATGTACATACATCTACTAATTAAACTGCATATAAAACTGAATTGAGTAACAAGATTGTTCCCTATCCTTTTTTTTTTTTTTGAGAGCTCTTATTCTTTCTGTGGCTATTGTATAGCTAGAAATGATGTGAGGATAGAGATGGTTTAACTAACGTTTATGGGAAGTGTAATTTTATATGCAATGCAACTGAATGGTGTGTTTCCATCTGCCATGAAACTATATTTAGATTTCAGGTGGTAATTATTTGTTTCCTGTTTAACTTGAAAGTAAAAAATGTTACTCTTTTTATGGATGCAACCACGTTCATGAACTATATTTAGGCATGTCCTTTGAAGACTTATTTAGCCAAGAGTTGTGACTTTGAAAATAAGCTAGGTCAACAGCTCAAGGTAGTCTGTGCCATGGCCATCATGTTAGTTACAGTTGTTATATAGTTACAATTGTTAGATTTATAATTTTGATTTTTAGAGCTATTGTAAAGGGCATATATATTTAAAATTTTAATTTTCAATTTTTCATAGTTTGTATATAAAAATACAATTGATATTTATGTGTTGAAATTTCCCCACTGTTTGTTTACAGAGTTCATTAGCAAATACTGAGTAGTTTCTCATAATATTTAGCTCTCACCAGAGAGGGCAGAACTAGACCCTTTGAGGCTAAGACACAGCATAGATGCGGGACAGGAGGAAAGCATGTTGCTGTGAAGTAACTCAGGCTTAGGTAACATGAGGCAGCTCTGGGAATCTCATCCTGTCTTTTCCACGGCTTCTCAAATGTGTGACCTTGAGCAATCCCTTTGCATGGGCCCTTTACACTGTAAGCAATCAGCAGTATTATGTTTCCTTAAAGAGAAGAAGATGAGAAATCTAGAGCCATCAGTTCTGATTTTTTGTTCTTTTTAAGCATTGAAACTCTTCAAACAACTGCTTATGCGTTAAACACAGAAGATTGAACTGCTGTAGCAGAGTGGCTCAGTGTCCAGCCCTATCTGCTGAGTTTATTTCTGGAGCCTACCCTATCCTCTCAGCAAGCCTCACTATTCCCTAGAATTTCAGGAAACACTGTTGAAGAAAAAATTGACTGCAGCACTATGGAGGGGGGTTCTCTCTTCCCGCCACCAGCGCAGAGAGAGAGAACAGGGGGGTTGATGAATCTTGATTAGAACGGGAGGAGGTTTAAGGAAAAATGAATAAAACAAGACTGAGACAGAAATAGAGGGAAAGCTGGGACCGGGTGTGGCGACTCCTTCTGAGGGAGGGACAGGCAGATGCCCAGCACCGGAAGTAAATTTAATATATATATATTTTCGAAGTAACAGGAAGTTACATCAGTTCTGGGTGGGCCTTGAGTTCCTAGCAACATAATAGGATCCACCCCTTAGCACCTGGCGGGAAAGGTCAGACTAAGTGGTGTCCTAGCCTCTTGACTAGGACCGCCCCCAGGGCGTGGCTCCGCCTGTGCCCTGAGTTCAGCCCACATATTTAAAAAATTTCTAAAGTGCTTGCCAGCAGCCCTCCACACAGCGCCAATGTAGGAATCCTGTGAAGGTGGCCAGACTGCATGGGGTCAGAGCAGAGAAGTGTGTACAACCTTGCTACTCAAAGCGCAGTCTCTGGACGGCAGCATCGCCTGAATCCCAGGCCCCATGCAGACCTACTGAGTCAGAATCTGCATTTGAACACGATTTGTGTGCCCATTAGAGTTTGAGAAACCCTAGTATTCTGTTCAGAGATGGGGAGAAAGCACGCAAAAGAGTCATCCAAAAATATGAGGCACATCAAAAGAACTCAACTAAATTTGCTAAAGCTGCATTCCATTTATACTCTTTAGAAATTTAGCAATTTGTGTAGCGTTATTAGCATTTTTTCACCTTTCTTCAGGGACTATGAGTTTATTAAAAGGATAATACATTTTACTTATCTTTTCTCTTTGACCCTTCAGACCTACTTTTGGGTTTCTAAATTATTTTTTGATTATGCTAACAACTTTCCATGAGGATTAATGGATCCTAATTATTTTGTTTAAAAACTTTTTTTCTAACCCTGGTGGCTCAGACAGGTGGAGTGTCATCCTGCAGACCAAAAGGTTGTGGGTTTGATTCCCAGTCAGGGTACATACCCAGGTTGTAGGTTCAATCCCTGGCCCATGTGTATGGAAGACAACCCCATCGATGTATCTCTCTCATCTCTCTCTTTTTTTCTCTCTCTCTCTCTCTCTCCTTCCCTCCCTCTCTCTCAAATCAATAAAAATATCCTCAGGTGAAGATTTTAAAAAATAATAAAAAATAAACGTTTTCCAGCCAGAGAGAGAGATTCTTAATTACCTGACTCTACAATGTGAGTTGTAAATGAAATATTAGTTATTTGAGTACAAAGGTACTGCACACAAATAATTGAACAACGTAGCGAACACCCAGGCGGGAATCTCTGCTTCTTCACAGTGGTGGCTCTGCGGCTCCCCATCAAGACGCTGGCATTCTTTTTGTAAATGATTGATTTTTTTCCTCATCTGAATACTGATCAATCTATAACCAGCTCTGATGTTAATATTGCACCAGGATGAAAAACAGAATAAGAATGACACAGCAGGGGTCCCAACATTGAAAGAGAAACGGAAAATTCAGCATATTGAAAGAGGATTTTATTATCTACTTTTTTTGTGATCTGACCTGGAGTCCAGAAATTGTGGTTTCCTTCCAGTTCCTTCATCTATAAAGTTTGGATTAGTTAGTGATTTTCAAACTATTTTGTAGCTATGGAACCCTTTGTGCCAAGGAAATGGTATAGGCAGCCCTATATGTGAAAGAGATAAAAAGGGGCAGCTTGAGCACAAGCTGAAGTGGGGGGCAGGTTGGAAACTCCTGGGCAAGTTGCTCCTAAAGTGTTGCCTAGCTCTATGGATGGGGCAGCACAACAAGTCGTGCTTGAAAATTAATGGGTTAAAGCCCACTTGCATTTGCCTAAATAATTTTGTATTTATTCTGGATTTTAAAAAAGATTTAGAACTTAAATGGCTGAGAGGAATCTCTGTTAAAGTAAATGGGTCACGGCAACTTACTGGGTTGACAACAAGTGTATCAAATCCCATCAGCTCTTTCTGAGCAACACCTACATTTTCCATTCCTTCTCTCCTTGTGGTTCTCACAGCCACCACCCTACTCAGGCAAACACAACTCCTGCCTAGACAATTAGGGTAGCCTCCCAAAGAGCCTTCCTTCACCTCCAATCCTTTGGGGAGAAAGCCAAGGTTTATACATACCAAATAGGCAAGAGATCCTGCAGTTTGCTCCAGGCTTCAGTACAAAACCACACCGCCATGGAGAGCAGAACCCAAGATCCCTTGCCTGACATGAAGAGTTCTCCTCTGTGTGGTCTCCTGAATTTTCTATTTCTCATACTCTCCTTGGTGAGCCCCACAATCTAGTCAACGGATTCTACTTTCTCTTTCTGATTTGCACCCTACCCAGTGCCTCTCTCTCATTTTCCCTTTGCCTATATCTCTTATCTATACTCTTTATATGTCTAAATAATACCCACTTTTTAAAATTTTAATATATTTTATTGATTTTTTACAGAGAGGAAGGGAGAGGGATAGAGAGTTAGAAACATTGATGAGAGAGAAACATCGATCAGCTGCCTCCTGCACACTCCCTACTGGGGATATGCCTGCAACCAAGGTACATGCCCTTAACCAGAATCGAAGCCGGGACCCTTGAGTCCACAGGCTGATGCTCTATCCTCTGAGCCAAACCAGTTAGGGCAATAATACCCACTTTTTAAAGACTGAGTTCAAATGTTACCTCCTCCCTGAAGTCCTTCATGAGTTTCTCTGACATTCCCAACATCCTCCCCATCCCCAAACTAGTAACCACTTTATTACTTAATGCATCCATGCACCCCACTCTGAGCACTTACCCCATTCCAACTTGAGTTACAGCTTTATACATTTAGCTCATGTTATTTTATTATTGGCTTTCCATTCTCTCTCATATTGACTATTTAGAGCAGGGGTCCTCAAACTTTTTAAACAGGGGGCCAGTTCACTGTCCCTCAGACCGTTGGAGGGCCGGACTATAGTTTAAAAAAAAACTATGAACAAATTCCTATGCACACTGCACATATCTTATTTTTAAGTAAAAAAACAAAACGGGAACAAATACAATATTTGTATTTGCATGTGGCCCGCGGGCCGTAGTTTGAGGACCCCTGATTTAGAGCATAAACCACATTTTGTTCAATTCTGAATCCCTCATGATTCTATCATATGCCAGATACATAGCAGATATGTGATGAATAAAATATGGTCTGTCATCTATAACATGATTATTGTCTCCCTGAGAAAGCCCATGTTACAAAAACATTGTTTCAATGGAAAATGGGGGTTGTAACTACTAAATTTAAGGTCATAAAATTATTTTTCCTATATAAATTTTAAGAATAGGCTTTTTAATAGCTTCAGGAGTATTTTGTTACTGTGAGTGGATATGATATATTGGGTAAGTGTAACTCACTAAAATGACCTAATGCTCTTCATTTCTCTTTAACTCATTCATTTGGAGTTTCTTGATCTTTATCACTCTAGACCCTGAACTGTGATTTCACATGCAATACAGTTCCCAACTAATCACAATGAACCAAATATAGGAAGGGTAATTGAAAGACCAGGATGCAATAGAAAACTCAGTTACTTAAGTTAGTGATAAGTCTCTCTGCTTTATATATTGGAATATGAATTATTATGTCATTGGTTCCTATAGGAAATGTTGAAAAAGGAAGAACTATATTCCCAATAAAATTCTGCCCTCTAATTCTTTGAAGATTGTTGGGGGCCTTTTCTTCACTTACCTAATATTCTCCTCTCCATAGGAGGAAGAGTAGCCAACTGGTCAGGGCCTATGTTATACAGAAGCCATGATTTTAGCAGTGGTCAGAGTCTCTCCACACTGCAGCTCAAGAGCTCTTTTCTGCTCCCACATCTGCTTGGAAAAGTGGATTTGGAACCTGCTCTGTAGACTGAATCAGTCAGATAAATCCTATGACCTGTATTCAGGAGAGTATTAGAAAGATTCCATGTTGGCAAACTGAATTTAAACCTTCACCTTTGGGTGCCATTCATGTGATCTATAGACAGATTCCAGCATAGAAGTACAGCAGTGAACATGAACCCTCCCCTCCTGGTGGGTATACCTGAAATATTTGCCCTGGATCTTTCCAGTCTAGCCTTTACCTACATGGTCTTATTGGGTTGCTACAGTGCAGATTTCTCACACAGCACTTTAAGGAAGAAGAAAGGAAAGGGAAATTTATTTAGCATATTATCATTTTCAGGCAGGAAGCCAGATAATTTATAAAAGTCATCATCCCTACAGGAAGCCAAAGCATTAAGTGGCATCCCACATTAGTAAAATAGTCCATAGTTTATAATTTATATAAATTATCTCATTTCATCTTCATAATGGTCCTGTTGTGAGGAGGGCATGATCCCCATTTTAAAAATGGAAAAGCTGAGTCTCCAAGAGGTTGACCAATATCACCAAGAGAGTTTCAGAGGAGCTAACACTTGTACTCAGATTAGTATTCATCTCACCAAGGCCTGAGAGGCCTGACTTCCATTTATGACCTGTTCTGAAGACACAGAAAGAATGTAGACTTCAGAATCATACAGATGTAAGATCAAATCCTGGCTCTGGAACATCCTAGCTCTGGGTCTTTGATAAGTTTCCTAGCCTCATGCAATTCCAGTTTACTCAGCTAAAACAGGAAAAATGACACCTATCTCATAAAATTGCCACATAAGTGGAATGAGATAAATTATACTATGTGCTTGAAGCTTAATGGTTTTTAACAAATGCTCATTTCTTCTTCGTCATCTAAAACAGGTAACCACGAATGGAGTGATAGGTGAGAGAAAGATCTAGGATCAGAATCTGGGAATACAATTAAAAATGTAAGCACATGTTTATCAAAAGGAGGAATACCCTTTGAAAATTGAAAGCCACTATTGTAGAATTTATTAATCTCAAATGTGTGATAAAAATTATTTTGTGCCCTTTTTTCAAGGAAGGCACCAAATGGGGTACCTTCCAGGAAAACATGGTCCTGGCATCAGAGAGTGAGCTTTGGTCTGTTTTGAATGTCTATTCTTCCTCCCAGGACTGCTGTGGAATGAGGTACAGACTCTCAGATTCTAGATCATGCCCATGTACTAAGTAGTCCTTCTATCCTTATATGCTTGCTTTCTTAAGGAATCTGCCTGCACCTTACAGGGTTAAAACAATAAAGAATACAGTTTAAAACTCATACGAAGCCTTTAAAATCTCCCACCAATAGTACCCCTGGTAATGCCTCAGAAAATTATCTGAACTAGGTTTGCTGGGTTTTCGTGGCGTTTGTCTTATGATCTTGGAAATCAGCCATGCCTAATTACTCTTACATCGTTTTCTCATTAATAGGTCATAAAGTCAACCTAGTAGGTCTTGACCAGCATTTTTTAATTAAAAAGACAATACCAGATTAGAAATGTCAAAATGCATCATACTTATACTTAGTATTTTTTCCCACGAAACATTAGCCTGTCTAAGATATTTTTTAGTGTGGGTGGCCATCAAAAATGTTTTTAAAACATGTTCTATAAAAACAATGTCTGACATTATAAGTGCCAAGAATAGTCATGGAACAAGTGGCAAAGGCTAGACTTTATATTTAAGTCTAATACTTCAGAGGTTATTTTCTTTTAGGCAGTTCCATTAAAATATATGTAGTTGCCATTAGATAAGTAGTCTTCCCTTCTGTTACAGCTGCATAAACCAATAAGCTAGATTTCCCCCTAATGTCATACTTACCTCTACCACCACCACCTCCTCCTCGTCCTCATATCTCCATAGGGCAGCGGTTCTCAACCTGTGGGTCACGACCCCCTTGGGGGTAGAATGAGTCTTTCACAGGGGTCGCCTAAGACCATCGGAAAACACATATATAATTACATATTGTTTTTGTGATTAATCACTATGCTTTAATTATGTTCAATTTGTAACAATGAAATTTGGGTGTCACCACAACATGAGGAACTGTATTAAAGGGTCGCGGCATTAGGAAGGTTGAGAACCACTGCCATAGGGGAATCTCTTTGACAGGGCCCCCAGATCTAGTTCCTTTCAGGGTGGAGTATTCCTGCTGCTATTCTTGCAATCTCCTGAAAACAGGTACATGATCAGTCCACTACCAGTAATAACCCAATCTTACTCATAGCTGCTCAGAAATCTATATACAGTCCAACATCTTTGTTCTCCTCCTCAACCCCCATTCTGCTGTGTTGTCCTGCTTTTCCTAGATATTTGGAAATACCCTCTCCCTTGGAATTCCCTCCTCCATCCTTTTCTACCCATTTCTTCTTGGAAAACTCAGCTTTGTTCTAACACTACTCCCTATACTCAAACCAGCTAGCCCCACTTCAAGCTGTCACTACTCAGATCCAAGTTACTAGATTCTTTTTACCTGGATCTTCCCATTCTTGAGAATAGAGTTCTTTTAATACTAAAACCTCTCTCTGCCTGATATCACTCTAATGTGTTGTTATGGTTGAAAGGAACAATGATGGGGGGGGGACAAATGGGATGAAGTAGATAGAGCATCCCATCCTGTCATCCTGGTTTCATCTGATTAGATCGAGTTGCTGTTCTCTGCATCACAGGAGGTCTCCACATTGGACAGTGTGTGGGCTGATATAGAGATTTCTAAAGGACCTATGCTTTTGTCCCACTGAATAGTGTTTGAATCAAAGGATATGTAAAATATAGATATACATTAGTCCCTTCCCAGTCCTATAGTTCTACAATTGCTCAGAGAAGGAAGTTGTTGAGGACTAGAATGATGACAGAAGGCTTGGTATGCAATGAGGCTTGACCTGAACTTGGAAGGATAGGCAGACTTTAGAGAAGTGAAGCAATGTCAATAGAATTTTGTAGGCAAATATGACAAACATAGCAGAAAGGAATCAGAAGACTGTGTATGGGTCAGTGCACCAAGCTGGTAGGATGGAGATTTGGATTGGAACTCTGATGTGAGATAAAAATGAAAATGTGGATTAAGACCAGACCCCCATGGAAGTGCTTGAATGCCAGAAACAGATGGAAAAGCTTGAAGGTGTTTGAGCAAATGAAAATGGTGATTTAGAGATTAACATGCTACTTTCTTCAGCAGGATTTGGTGCAGAAAGACATCCCCAGAGAAACCACTGTAATAATCCAGAATTGAGCAACCAAGCCCTCCAACTAGAGTGATGCAGTGGGAACTTAGAGAGAAGCATGGGTCTCAGGGCTTTTACAAGACAATGTGCCATTGACTTAAAGCAACCTAACCAGTAACATTTTATTTATGCACTTGGTCTTGAACCAGTTAATTTGCCCTTCAGATGTATTTTCCCTGAATATGTAAACTCTCTCATTAAGATACAAGCCATATGCCTCCTTTGAAGCTAAGCCAGACCCCACCTAATGCTGGCCTTTACCTCTTTTTTCTCATTGGTAATCAGCTCACTGAAGCAGATGTTACTTCCTGACTCCAGAGATGCCAACAGCCTCACAAAGAAATGGATATAGAATTGGGGTCTGCACTCAGCGTGATCCAAATATGGAAATCAAACTGAGGCCTTCTTAGGCTCCAGGCTTGGCAAGAAGAATGAAAAAGGGCTTAACGTGGGCCTCAAAAGACACTGTGGTTACCAGAGCCATAGTGGGCCCATTACAGAAGGTCTTGCCAGTAATAACAATTAAACACTAATGGCCTACTTTCAATTTACCTTCATAGATTAATTCAACAAATATTTATTGGCTATGTACCAGGCATTACACAGGCTTTGGGGATAAAAAAAGATGCAAAGGGCACAGTACTTGTCTTTGATAAAGCTTCCAGCTGAGTAGAAGAGACAGACCTATAAACAAGCAAATGATATTTCAATGGAGTGTTTTGCTCTCTGCTTATCTTCTGTGCACCCAAAATTGTAATGACCTGATTCTGTAGAGATATAGTTTGGGATTAAAGTCTTTCCACTGCATACTTTTCAATAATCACTTGGAAGGTCAAGAACTGATATATAAACAACTTACACTAACGTTTTGATTTAAATGAGGGCAAAAACAAAAACTAAAATCAACAAGTCCTCGGGAAAACCTGGGAATTTTCCCCAGAATGGTTTTGCCCTCCCCCCTGGGCCTTACTGAACCAGCTGTGGTTATGCTGTCTGACCTTCTTGTACAGAAGCCTTGAACTTCACCATGTGGAGGCCCCTATTCTCAGTCCCTAGAATGAGTCAGACTAATGACACTTAGCAGTGGAGAATTCCAACCAAGAGCAGTAGGAATGGTAGGGACTGGAAGGAACACAGCCCAAACCCTCAGTGAAATCCTCTGTAGGAGTTGCCAAAGTGGAGTCTAGTGAGGTTTAAGTCTAGAAAGTTTAGGGAAAATAGAAAGCTTGTTGGTGAACTTTTAATCTTCTCTGTGAATTATAATCATCTCTTTACAGACAGAATCCTGTCCCTCAATAGGAATTGCTTCCCAGTGTCAAGAATAGAAGTCATCTTAGAAGGTCAGCACAAGATTACTAAGAACAGATTTTGTCATTAGTCTTTTAAGTTATGTTTCTCTGTAACAATCAGACTGTTGGTCTTTGCTAAGAATTAGAACCATATATGATTGAGAGTCTTTGCTTTTCTGTTTTAAAGAGGTTTTTTGTTCGTTTTGGTTTTAGTTTAAATGGGGTGTTTTCTAGTGGTGGGGGATATATAAGATTGAGGTTGGAGAAGGCTAACAAAAGAGATGTTGACTGGAAATAAATGCTGTAATTATATTGGCTTTAAGGATTATTTCAAACCTTAGGAAAAGAAGAAGGTATTGAGAACTCTTTTTTTAAAAAAGAAATTGTAGATACCAGGTCTCTAAATAGTTTCAGGCTAGTTTCTTTGGAAAGTATACTGCCTCCTTTTACCCCTCATATACTTACTAAGTTTAGCTTAATAATAATGTGAGGGGCCAAAAAAGCTTTTAAAGCTGATTTCCTTCAGTTTGATTCTTGCCAGAAACCAGAGGACTTGATTGGCCATGACGTCTACAGTCTCCTGGCTATTTGTGAAAGTATATAATGTAACAAAGTGCACATGTCTAGACACACACACACACACACACACACACACACACACACACACAGATGCACATGCACACAAATCCCAGTGCAAAACAGCACCACAGAAAAATATGTTGACATTAACTGAATTTCATTAAAACTAGAAATGCTAAGAGGGATAATAAGTCCCATTAGTAGATTGTTTTCTCGTCCTTAGAGTGAAGTGCCTACTAATCAACAGCCCTTCCCAGAGAGTGAAGTCAGATATTGTATTTGGGTGTGGCAGGGACAAGACCTGGATCCCCTATTGGTCAAGGACAAGCCAACGCCTGTTCATGGAAACTCTAAGTGTTGAGGCAAAATCATGAATTGTTTTCTGTGCTTTTCAAGTGAAC
The DNA here is from genome assembly GCF_000412655.1 of Myotis brandtii. Classification (NCBI taxonomy): domain Eukaryota; kingdom Metazoa; phylum Chordata; class Mammalia; order Chiroptera; family Vespertilionidae; genus Myotis; species Myotis brandtii. The sequence continues at coordinate 7,522,819 of NW_005368341.1, read as the reverse complement.
ACAATAATTCGACAGCTGTTTTACTCCACTGGAGTTCCCCAAACATACACCGACCCCAAAAGCCATTTAGAGGGGTACAAAATGAAGTAATTAGTGCATTATCCACTTCAGCTGTGAAGTCAGGTGCCAGAGGTGGTTCTAAATGCTATACCCTTCTGCGGATTCCAGGTGCTTACTTTACACATGGAGTCAGGCAAAAGTCCACAGTTCCTCTTTTGCTGACTTACAATTTTTTTCTTTTATTAATCAAGAGATCCTAGAAAGTTGTATGAATCACAAAGGCACTGAAAAACATCAATACAACATATGTTGAGCCAAAATTGCCCAATGTTTAAGTTACTCTCTGGCAATTATGTGTCCACATAGTTTAACATTTTAAAGCATAAGTTACCAGCCTCCCATTAAGTCTAACATGACTCTTCCTACAAGAGAAAGAGCTACTCCCTTTATTCAAGTTTACATTTTCCATCCATTAGAAGCTAAACTTTTGACATTCCTTGGACTTCTACCGAAGACAACTAAAGAGAAAGTCAAAGACTCATTCATTGAGAAAATATTTGTTGAGTACCTACAACATTTCAGGCATTATTAGTTGCTGGTGAAACAAAGACTGCTCTTGCCCTCATAAAGCTTATAGTCTAAATTTCCACATATTTGTGACACCCACCCAATAGAAGGATTAGATTCAAATTATGCACAAGATTGGAACAAAGTGGAGTGTGCACTGGAAAAGTGACCAAGAAAGTAAAGGGTCTTGGAATTATGTAATATGAAGAGCAGTTGAAAGAAATTGGCAAGTTTAGGGATGTTGTATTATACTCCGTAGTTCCAGAGGGCACACCCTAGACCAGTGGGCGGCAAACTCATTAGTCAACAGAGCCAAATATCAATAGTACAACGATTGAAATTTCTTTTGAGAGCCAAATTTTTTAAACTTAAACTATATAGGTAGGTACATTGTTATTAACTTAATTAGGGTACGCCTAAGGCTTAGGAAGAGCCACACTCAAGGGGCCAAAGAGCCGCATGTGGCTCGCGAGCCGCAGTTTGCCGACCACTGCCCTAGACCAACAGGTAGTGAATTTCAGTTCAACATTTAGAACCATCTCAGAATAGAACGAGCTGCTTTAGAAAGTGGCAGGAGCCCAACCCCTGTATATTGAAGTAGCCACTCTCTTAGACACCACTGCTCAGTGGTCTTGTGGAAGCATCTCTGCATCAGGCAAATGACTCCTAGTGAGCCTTCTAATTCTTAGGTTCTATATTTTATAAATCTGACGAAGCTACCGGCTCCCTTTAGCAATTCATTCTTCAGCCTGCATATTTTAAGTCCAGGTAAACAGACTGGGAGAGACTCTTTACCTTTGTTCCAGGAGAAACAACACAATATAGTAATAGAAATTGCTCTTTCCTCTTACCACAAACTATTCATTAAAGATCATCTCTGTGGAGAGATGGTCACTGAGCAACTGTTTTATGGTAGGGGCATTCAACATCATGGAGTTATTTGTTCAAATTTGATGGCAGAGCCCAGACAATAAGCTCCACAGTTTGAGTTCAGTTCATTTTCCATGACGTGCAGGTTGTAAGTGGTTGATTTTGATTCATGTTCTGCGAAGCAGGAGGATGGGAATAGTTGATTGCAGCTGATCTCATGCTGAGCCTAGGACATAGGCGCCTTCAGTCCAACTCTTCCAGTATTTATTTAACTTTATAATGTGCCAGCTCCAGTCTTCAGAGTTGCCGAGCTATAAGATTCTGACCAGAAAAAATCCTAAACTTCTTTCCCTACATCTTTAATTCTCCTTCACTGTTTCTTCCAAATCAAACTTTGAGGTTCCATGACTGTTTATATAATCCGACACTTTGTTTCAGACACAGCACAACTCGTGTTTTTGTGAGGAAATGCCCTGAAAATGCTCAAAACCTCAAAACAATTTTCAAACCTCTACTTTCTTTTTTAATAGAAAAAAAACAATTAAGGAGATTTTAAGGGGAGGGTCTGGCATACAACACCTTCAACCACCTTTCTTTGGAGGATGTGATTACAGCTGTTTAAACTTAAAATTATTTACATCAAACAAAAAAATCTTGAGTTAAAAAAGTCATATGATTATATATAAACTAAAACATGGCAAGGAACCAAACCTTGGCATTTTTTTTGTAGACATATATTGCCCATTGGCTGTGGCTTCTGAAGGGTGTTTTTCAGGGCCTTTGGGTTGTGGGAAATGATAAACAAGAACTGAAGAATGAGAATTTTACCTAGTGAGTCATATTGGGTTGCAGCTGAATTTGAAAACAGCAGGTAGTCATCAGAAGGGTTTATATGAAATCTAATGGATCAGAAAAAGAAAGCAAGGGGAAATGGTTTCTTTTCATACAGGGCCAGTTTCTCATCTGATGTAAGTCTTGGAGAATTAGCTGACATATGGAAATTATCCCCATGTGGTCATATGGGATAGCAGTGTGGGGAATCTTTAAGGGAATGAGAATGCTTAGCTTTGTAAAGAGAAGATCTGAGTGGGACAGATAGCTCTTTAAAAATATTTGGAAGGTCAGCATGTGGAGAAGGGAGTATTGTGTGTTGCTCTCAAGGGCAAAACAGAGTTAATGGGTAGACATTGGAGAAACAGGCTGCGGTTTAATAGACTCTTGTCTCCCACTAGGGCAGCAGAGCAAGATAGGCTCATGGAAGGGGACAGGAAGCTATTTCTGGCAATATTCCTTAGGAACTGGGATGGGAACTGAGGAGACTGACCCAGCTCTGGGGCCAACAGCAATTTTCAGCTGCCAGATATGGCTTGACTCCACATGCAATATCCATATGCAGTTCAGGCAAAAAGGCAATGAGGAGAAATGGAAAGCACCAGACGTTGAAGCCAGGAAGGTCTAGGTTGAAACCTTGGCCCTGTCATGTATTGTCTGTACAACTTTTGGGGAGTTGCTTAGCTTCTCTGAGTTACAGTTTCCTGATCCGTACAATGGGGATAGCATCACCTGTGCTAATGGACAACTGTTGTTTGGGTCCACTCAGCGTTCTCTCTCGCTGCTTTTAGTAAATGCACCTTGACTTCCCCAGGCAAAGTAGCGTCCTGGTGTCAATCGAGGTGGCCTGCCAACCTCTGGACAGTCAAACGTCACCTCCTTGGTTTTCAATCCTGAGTACACTGACCCCAGGATGGAAAATGATTGGATTTCATCAATTCTAATTGAAAAATAAATTTTACAAATAAACACTTCAGTCCTGCTCTTACCTGACCCTGTGCCATTTAACACGGTGAAGCATGTCTTCTTCCTAGCTTTCCTGTACCCTGCCCTCTTTCCTGATTTTCCTCCTCTCTCTCTGGCACATGCTACTCCCTTTGCCCTTAATGCCTTTCTTTACTTCAACCATCAGGCTGACTCCTCTTCGTCTTTCAAGATTCAGTTGAAGGGTCAGGTTTATTGCAATGCCTTCCAGCCCACCTTCGTCACCCCAGATCTCTCCCCAGTGTGCCTCAGCACCCTCTGTTCCAGCAGTCAGCACACTGGGTTTTCAAAACGGATTCTTCACCGCATCTCAACTGTGAGGTCAAGGCAGAGGCCAGACTTTATTTACTATGTATCTCCAGTGCCCAGTACAATGCATGGCACAAAGTAGGCATTCTTACAGCATTTGAGGAAGGAAGAAGAAAGGGAAGGAGGGGTGAAAGAAAAGTAGGAAGGAGAGAGGAATATATACTAAAGGAAAAAGACCCTATACTGCACGTTTGAGTTTTATTTGTTGTGTATGTGTATGTTGGAGGTCATTTGTTGGCATTAGTTCTTTCAGTTGAAGACCCAATTTATGCAAATGTGTCAAAATGGGACAAGTGAAAACTTTTTCACTATTCACTTCCATGGCTTTGCTGCCAAGGAGCACAGCTGGGACCCAGAGAGTAACTCAACCTGAGAGACTGATGAGAAGACATTGGGGGAACCATATTGACTAAATGTTATAAGCTAGCACTTTAATTTCCTGCTCTAGGTAGCTCCAACCCTAGAAAATTCTCAACATGTTTCCTCTAGTATCAAAGAATATAGGATAGTTCATGCAAAGTATACTTGAATATGCCTAGTGTAGTCCTACACAAACCATCCTAAATCAAAATATTTACTGCATGAGCCCAAAGAGAATAAACTACCTAATTATTTATCCTTCATTAGTTAAGGAACAGAGTTGGTGATGTGTTAGGTGCTTTCATCTCCATAGGCCATATTTCTATGACTAACTTTAAAACAAAATGAGAACCAAAACCTCCATTAGCCTGGCTTTACTCAGTCCTGCTTTGTTTCCTCCGGCTGACTTTATGAGCATCTCCAGTGATGAAGAACATGATGATCCCTCACCATGATGTGTACAATACCAAGAAACACTTTGGTGACTTGTAATTATTCTTATTGGCTAAATCAAACTTAGATCTTGCATTAGAGAAAAACGTGCTTCTCTTTATACTTTGAATTATGAGCTCCTAAAGCAGGGGCTGTGGTGTAAGAAGAAGTCAGGGCATTAGTGATATTATTGTCAGTCATCAGGCCAAGCCTTACTCTTGATCCTGCCTTAGATAGGGAGTAGGTATGGAGTGTGCACTGGCTGCATCCCAGGGCACATTTGGATGGTGGGATGGAAGCCTCCCTGCCTAGGCACAGGCCCTGAGTGCCTGCTCTCAGCAAAGTACTAGGCATGTACTCCTTAAGTGCAAAGGAGAGAAGGTGTAGCATGCTCACATTTCTTCCATAAACAAGCCTGCTCCATGGTTCTAGGAGTCATACACATTCATCTCTGTCCCACAAGGCATGGGACCTGCAGCAGCCAAGCAGCTGTTTGCTGGGAAGAGAGATGTAGGGATGACTTGTGAGATAGAGAGACACCTGAGAATTGTCTTCAACAAGATTTGGCTTATTCTCCATGGTTACAAAAGCCAGAATTCCAGGGCGGACATATTTCTACTCAATGTGGTAGAAACTTTTCCATCAGACAGGGCTGTTCAAAAAGGGAATGGGCTGTTCAAAAAGGAGGGACTATGGTCCGTGTCCCTGGAGGACTTTAACCACACATCAGGAGCCCACCTCATGAAGAATTGGGAAAAGACTTTGGAAATAAGCCTGGTAACTGGGCTAGAAGACCATGAAGATTCCTTTCTCTCTCAGAAATCTAAGAAAACACAAGTTAAAAGAATCTAAGAGCTTGTCAGAAAGGAAGAATAATTAATTCTCTTGCTCAAAATGGATTTTGTGGGGTCTTCACGAGTATGCTAGGGGATGGATGATCACTAACCAAGGAAAGTCCCCCAAATAATAAATATTCACATTACCAGAGTAAGCTGGCAGGAGTCTGGAGATATGATCCCAGAATCCCGGAGCAGTGGACACACATGGGACAACATCTAGAATTATTTTTATTAGTCATTCTGAATTGCCCGCTATACACAAAGCTCTGGTGTAGGCATTGGTAGAATTACAATATTTTATGGCCCAGGAAAAGTGTAATATATATGTAGAAAGACGTTTTTACTAACCAAAAACTTGAGATTAACATTGAGAAAATTTTGAAAATATTTCAAATATGAAAGAAGAGGGAAATTGAAGAGGATTCCAGCTGTAACTCAGAAGGCCAGGCTTTCCCCAAACCTTGTAAGACCCATGTTTGAATGTTCCATGGGTGTGGGCTTATAATGTGACCACCCACATCCCCTTCTCATCATCCCGCGGCCCTGGCATGGTCTGAGGTAAGGTAGAAGGAGGGGGAACTCTGCTCTTGGTACAGGCTTCTTCTTTCACTCAACAGTGTCCTACTTGGTAAAAAAAAAAAAGCACAAAAAAACAACTTATGCAAACTCTGTTTTCCTTTTCTGATCTCTTCTTCTTCTTTATTCACATGGCACTTTATTGGTGCCTTGTCTCTAGTTCCCCCGACACCAGCAGAGAAGGCAACCATGGGTCAGGCAGGGAAAGTGAATAATGGGAGACAGAAAAAGAGAAAACAGTTTCTTCCTTCCTCCTAAAGACTGTATCACTAATTCTTTTTTTAAATATATTTTTATTGATTTCAGAGAAGAAAGGAGAGGGAGAGAGAGATAGAAACATCAATGATGAGAGAGAATCATTGATCAGCTACCTGCTGCATGCCCCTACTGGGGATCAAGCCCGCAACCCAGGCATGTGCCCTTGACTGGAATTGAACCTGGGACCCTTCAGTCCACAGGCTGACACTCTATCCACTGAGCCAAACCAGCTAGGGCTGTATCACTAATTCTTACAGTCCACACAATGTTGAGCCCCACAATGCCAAATGAAGCTGGGGAAGTGCCCACCTGGTGTTAGCATCCCGAGCTACCTCCAGGCCTCCTGATTGTCTTAAACACACACACACACACACACACACACACACACACACACACACACACACTTTGCATTCAGATTTGGAAGAAATAATGATTCCATTTTCTAATTTGAGCCAAATACCAGAAGACACATTTCCAATTTGAAAATGACTGCTTAATTTTGTAAACTTTTAGATCAGACATAGAAAAATACCAAGTCTATAGGGCTCATATGCCAGTGAAGGGCATGAGAAGGAAGGAAGGTGTAAGCCAGGAGGAACTGTCGAAAAACAATTTCAATGGAGCTTTGTATTTTCAAAGCAGTTTTAAATCATGAAGTAGCCCACCCACCTATCCCAAGAAAGTAGGTCAGCACAATATTTTCACAGGTGAGGAAACTGAGATTCAGTGTTCAGTAGCTCACCCAATATGCACAACTCGGGTAGGAACACAGACTTCCGGAATTCCATCCAGACACAGTTAACCAGGCGGCCTTCTTCCCAGAAAGAGAAAATACAGGCATTTAGCTACTTTTATATTTTTATATGCTAACTAGACTGAAACACCGCTGCTGTGGGCCAAGAAGTCTTAAGGGATAGCACTCCTTAAGGGCAGAGATTGGCGCTTGTGAGTGTTCCCCAGCCTTGCCTACAGTTCAGATGCTCTGTTCTGGGTATAAGGTAGCCAGAGCAGTTGCTGGAGAAGAAGGGACCTGGATTCTAGGAGTGAGCTGCATGCCCTTGCAAAAATCAGTGGAAATCTCTGAGCCTTGCTTTTTCATCCTCAAAATGAAGACAATTTTTTGAAAGTTTTATTTGCTAAATGCAGAAAAACATGAAATTGTTGAATTATCCACAATTTAATGGTACTTTTTAAAGTACCATTATATGGAAAGAAGTGGTAGTATCCTTTCTCTGCCCCTCCAATACCATCCCAGAGTGTGAAGCATATTTTTCTAGGTTCATACAAACCCATTATATATTTACATGTATATGCAAAAGTCATATTTTATAATTTTTTAAGAAAAATGGAATCTCATCTGTAAATGTTGTTCTGCAACTTCTTTTACTAACAATATGGCATCATTCTACCTCACACTGATCCTGTTTAAAGGGCTACAGAATACTCCATTGCATGGCTCTTACATAATTTGTTTAGCAATTTCTTTTTTTATGGTCTTTTGTAAGGTCCAAAGAAGATAATACATAATAAAGTTCTTTATAAACTTTAAGGCATGGTGTAAATATAGTGCATTATTTTGATTATTTTCCCAAGTATATAGGACATACTCTATTGGTTTTGGCTTCTAAGTTCTAAATGTATTGAACACCCTGTTGGTGTACAGAGAGAGAAGTAATGTCTGTCTGTGATGTAGAATCACCATCGTCATTTGGAAACTGATTTACTGCATGCAGTTAGAAAGAACTGTTAATAATTGAATGTACAATGCAATGTCTAATGGGTTCTCTCAAAGGGGAAAATCTTTTTTTTCAACGAGTAGCCTCTATTTATTTAGCTGATAATTTATATTCTAAAGCAAATTTTTTAAAATCCCACACCTTGCTCTTGTAAGTAAAACAGAATTGAAGATTAGAAACTATAAAGTGAAGTGTATGAAAGACAGATGTATTGACTTCATCTGATAGGTAGAATAAAGATGGGCTTTTTGTTTGTTTGTTTTGTGTCATGTTTGCTTTATTTTATTTTAAATTGCCCTGAACTAGAAGTGGAGTACGAGCAGGCCTTTTTGTCAGGATACAGAAATTGGAATTTTTACTAAGAAAATGGAGGCTGTATTTTCTATCTCTGATATGCTGTTTACAAATGTAAAATAAAATGGAACAATAAAGTTCTCATCTGTGTGTTAGGGCCAGCAAGCCTGCTTATAAGGGGAATATGTGGGTCTTGATCTTAATTTTTCCAAAATCCTCATATGCATTAATGAACATTGCTTAATTAGACCATTCTCCACTTCATTTTGACTGTGCAAACATAAGAGGTGGTACATAACATAATTTGTCTAACTCCTGTGAGTTATGGAAAGTGATGACAACTAATGGGACCCTCTCCTGAAGACAGGATTAGGATATTGGTTTGCAATCCCCCCAACACTAGTGCAATCCTTTTTCTTGTCCAAGGACTGGAAGTCAGGCTCAAGGGTAGATGGGCTCTGCTACTACCCACCACTCTGGTAAAAGTACAAAACCACGGCTGTCTGTTAGATTTCTGAGGTCATGGCCCCTAGTAGAAGGAGTGTTGCTGACACTACAGCAAAGCCTAGGCCCAGCTAGCGGGCCTGTGGACACTGAGGCAGCCGTCTGCTCATGGTGACTGTCATTCTCAAACTTTATTCTCCATATCATTAATGGTGGGTATTGTTTGCAGACATACACTGGCTATAAGAGTGCCATATTCCCTTTGTCTCCCAGTCAGGAAAATACATCAGGATGCAAGTGAGAGAAAGTGACATTAACATGGGGGTAATCTTTAATCCCTTCTAATATGCAAAATTTTGACACTTTTGTTCCCAAGTGATTGTGATGGGAACACAGTGTCTCAAGTGCAATGGCCAGTGCCATGTCTCAAGACCACTGGACAAGGTTAACAATTTAGTCTCTTTCGTATCTGAATTCTCTGACTCTATAAAAGAGACATCAATCCCAGTCACAACCAGCAGCAGTTCCCCATAGGATTTTGATCAACCGCAGTGATTTTGCATAGAAACATCCAGAAGTCTGGTTCAGAACCAGGCTTTCTCTCTCATGTGTAAGAGACACATTCTCCCTCACCCCCCTCAACAAACTCCAAAAGACCTACTTTTTGCCTAAAGCTACATTTGTTATGAGATGGCTAAAACCATGGCTAAAAACCCAGCTCTACATCATGTAAGCCAGGGAAGGGTCCACAGAGAACAAGACCCAAGGAAGCCAAGAAGGCCAAACAGCAAATATTTGAATATCCAATGTTCCCATCCTGATCACATCCCCATCCCCTTTAGGTCACTGATTAATAGTTTTTCACAGATCACCTCTTCTCTCTATTTGAATTCACTAGACAGTGCTAACAGGATGCCTCTGCAAGTTCTCAGTGCTTCCCTCACCCTGGGAGACGGGAAGAGAGGAGCTCTTTGCAATGCACTCCTCCCACCCCAAATACATCTTTTCATGGTGAACATTTGCATCCCTCCTGTTGAACAGTGATTGCACGTGTTCAAGTGCAAGGGAAATGTCACCAAACGCTGCTTCCTGCTGAGCTCTTGATTTGCACGGACAGGAGCACAGTTAATGGCCTACTGAGCTAATCTCCCCATGAAAGGTTATACCCACATTTCTCTCACTCTGGGAAGGAGCTCTGTATTCACCCCCATGTTTATGAGACATGAAGGCACATGTCATAAAAAATGTTCTGCATATAAATGAAATAATGCAAAGCAATTATTATGCTTGTTAAGGATGCAATACTATGATTATGAAATGTAAAGTGTTAATAATGAATAAAATAAGTTTTAACTTGTTTAAAAAGGTTTTCTTCTTTCTTAAATGCGGCATGTATGTGCAACTCAGACAAGGAAAGATGCCACATTGAGGGAGTGTAGAAAAGGCAGAAACTTAAACACCACAGACACAAAAACCCAAAACCAAAAAGTTAAGTTCACTGTGTTATCTATGTGGACTGGCTGTCAATAATTGTTCAAATTAGCAAGTTAATTGCAAAATCTCCAGTGGACTTCAGGTTGTGTAGATGGTGTTAGTGTCAAAATTAGATGTTTCATAAATGGCTCTTTTGATGTTATCTTCAGATGCATCTCCTTTCCTAAGTAGGGCTATTAAAGTAGCTTCTACAGTGGCAACAATCTTGCCAATGAAAGGAACATAACTAAAATGCTTAATGGGCCCCCAAGGCAAAGATGGTGGGAGTAAGTATTTAGCAAGCTCTGCCAATACAAGAGCCATGGTTTGGGTGGGTCAGTGGGGAAGCACCTTCTGGGCCCTCAGTAATGGTCATGGAGACTATGAATAATCAACTTCATTTATAACCTAAGAGTTCTCAACCTGTCAGGCCAACTCATGCTCCTCCTCTTTTCATATCTCCATTTTCTTCAACCTTCAGTCCACGCCCCCCTCCCCCCCCCTCCACACATCTCTCCCTTTCAGCTCCTGTCTTTCCAACCTATTCACAAAGAAAAAATCAAAGATATCACACAGATATCCTTCCCCTCCCCCCTACCACGCTTATAAACCATTTCCCATCCACATGCATCTCCTCTTCCTTCTCTTGTCTAAGGTAAAGTCCTCCACCTGGGCTCTGGATCCCATTCTTCATATTTCTTGGGTGCTTTATACCACTCTGAAGTACAGCCTCCCTTCTCTCCTTTCTATTCAACGAATCCTTTTTAATTGGAGGGTTCCCACTGACATTAAACACCAAAAATGTCATCTCACCAGAGTGAGCATGCCAGATTAAATACAGGATAAACTACAAATAGTGTTTTAGTATAAATATGTCTCAAATATTGCATGGGATAAATACTTACACTGTAAAGTATTTGTTCTTTAACTAAAATTTAAATTTAACTGGGCATCCCATATCTATATTTGCTAAATCTGGCAACCTTACACCAGAGGTCATTCTAGTCCACCCACTGTATAAAATAGCACTCCAGCTTCAGATACTTCTATCGCCTTCCTTTATTTTATTTTAAAATAATTTGTATTAAATTTACTGGGGTGACATTGGTAAATAAAATTATGTGTTTCAATGGTACAATTCTATAATACATCATCTGTATATTGTACTGTGTGGTCACTACCCAAAGTCAAGTCTCCTTTTGTCACTGTATATTTTATACCCTTTACTCCCTTCCCTCTGGTAACCACCATACTGTGTCTATGGGTTTTTGTTTGTCTTGTTTGTTCATTTGTTGCTTTTAGTTTATATACCACATATGAGTGAAATCATATGGTTCTTAACTTTTTCCTTCTGACATATTTCACTTAGCATGACATTCTCAAAATCCATCGATGTTTGCACAGATGGCAGTATTACAGCTTTTCTTATGGCTGAGTAGTATTCCGTTGTATATATGTACCACATCTTCTTTATCCAATCATTTATGGAAGGACATTTCAGTTTTTTTCATGTCTTGGTAATCGTGAATAATGCTGCAATGAACATAGGAGTACATAGATCTTTAGGAATAAGTGTTTTCAAATTTTGGGGGTAAATACCCACAAGAGGGGTTGCTGAGCTATATGGTAACTCTATTCTTAATTTTTTGATGAACCTTCATACTGTTTTCCATAGTGGTTGTACCAGTCTACATTCCCACGAACAGTGAATGAGAGTTCTTTTTTCACCACAACCTCTCCAACACTTGTTATTACTCATCTCACTCACCTTCCTTTATCCGTCTTCAAACATTATCTCTACTGGGCATATTATAAATTTATATGCTTGTTTATTGTCTTGGTCCCTCCACCTCCTCACTAGGATGTAGATTCCGTAGGAATAGGGACTTTAATGTTCTCTGCTGCAAACCTATTGCCTAAAATAGGGCTTAGCACAAAGTAAGTACTCAATAAATATTTGTTGAATAAACACATGCTCGAGTCTCTCTCCTTTTAAAATAATTGCCATGAAATCCCACAATCTCCCTAAATCTACTAGTACTCCTCCATCTTGCTCTCTCTCCCACTTCAGAACCAGATTTTGTAAGAGGTCTTAACACTTATTGTCCATGTGACTTCATCTCCCAGTTCCTCCTCTTTTCACTGTAGTCTGGCTTCACTCTTTCCATTCCAACAAAGCAGCTCTGGCTAAGGGCACCAATTGCTTCCATGTTGTTAAATCACATTGATTTTCTTTTATCCCCATCTAATCTCTCAAGATTCAATGATATTAATCATTCCCTGCTTCATGAAATAAGCCCTTTGTTTTACCACACTGCACTTCTTTCTACCTCCATAATAACTTTTTCTTAGTATTTGTTGCCAGTTTATCTTTCTCTACCTGGCCATTAAAACTTGGAGTTAGTCCCAGGCCCTCTTCTTTTTTCACTCTATGTTCTCTGCCCCAAGTAACATCATCTATGTTCATGGCTTCAATGACCATTATTTTCTGATGAATCCCAAATTTGTACATCCAGGACAAAACTGCCCTCTTGGTTCCAGACCTATCTATCCAATTGCCTATTTGGCATTTCCACTGTGTGTGTCAAAGTTAACTCAACTTCAATTGTCCAAGACTGAATTTAAGACATCTGCTTATCCTAAACATGATCCTCTGTTATTGTTCCACATCTTGGTGAATGACACCTCCATGCATATAATAGCACAAGCCAGAAAACTAAACAGTCATCCTTGACTCCTATAAATCTCACCTCCCAAATAGCTCTTGAAAAAATTCATTTATTTATCTCCATAGTCACCTAGTACAAAGGAGTATTATTACCTCTTGCTAGATCACTGCAAAAGCTTCTTAACCAAAAGAGCTACATTCGTCTACTCAGAACTCCTTCTAATTTGTTTTCCAATTTACAGCTAAAGTGATTCTTCCACATGTAGAAAATCCTTTATTAGTTTCTTAGGCGGCTCCAAGTCCTTTTTCCAGTCTTATCTCATGCCACTCTGTTCTTTGTTCTCTCAACTGCAGCAACACTAGCCAGGAATCAGTTTCTTAAATGCAACTATACATTCAAAAGGGCTAAATGAAAAACTGAATTAAAACAACTAGCTTAAAAGTGTTTAGTAAGGAATAATATTTCATGTGAAAATCAGCCATCTGCCAAAAACATCATATAAAATTTAGGGCTGAACAGTCCTTCACATATCATCTGGTCTAATTCTCTCCTTCCATATAAGAAGATGAGGAGATAAGGGTTTAGAGAGAAGAAGGAAATGACCAAAGCTGCACAGCCATTTAAAGGCAGAGCTAGGAGTGCCTGAATCCAAAGTCACACTTCTTGCCCTAACTAAAGATGGAATAACTATTGAGAAATAAAGTGCCCTGAAAATTACCATCGAGGCATGAAGGAGTGGGTCAGAATGAAGCTGAGGCAGATGAAAGGAGTGAAAACTGATCCACCAATCAACCAGTAAACATTCCCACAAAAGAACTAGTGAGCCTTCAGACACAAGAATCAGGAACTTTGTCAACAAACTCTAAGCCAGGGTGAATAGGTCTGATGTAGACAGATTCCATAATAATAGTCAATGGATATGGATGGGGTCAGGGTTGGGCCTTGGTGTACCAACTGCGCAGTATAGAAGAAAACAAGTGGGTCTTGACCAAACTATTCATTGAGAGCCTACCTTCTATGAGTCTGCCTCATAAGCCACCTGTTACCACCGGGAATTTTCACAAGGAACCCTTTCCCTTTACCATGAGTCTTTGAAGCAACTAAAAACAATCAATTTGGTGTTCACAGCAACTTACAAACTGAGGACAATAAATAAATTCAAGGTACCACTATTTCCTAACAATTAGGCAAAGGTATCAGCTGAGAGCTCCTTGCCCATTTCCTTTCAAAGGAAATTCAAACCTGAGCACAATTCATACTTTGAAACTAAATTTGTCATCCGATAGCCAAGGAAAGTTTTCTGGAGGATACTACTATTGAGATCAAGGGAGGCTGAGTAAATACTCTGTATGCTTATCACTACGTGCACTGAAGTGTAAATGAAAGTAAAAGTTGCCTTTTGGTGTCAAAAGACCTGACAAGATTCTTTTCCAAATGGGATTGGAATTATTGGTAAATTTGTTGAGCTAAGAGATACTCTTTATCAGCTGTAAGTATTTTTAATTGGTTTCCAGGGAACACCTGTGTTAGGGTTATAAGCATCAAAGGTGATAAACAACTTAATTATCCTCTCAGAACCATTAGAAAAAATTATCACTGTTAGTGAGCTTTCTTTAATGCCTTCTTTTGAAGTGCCATTCTACTACTATTGTGGGGCTATTTGTAGTTTATTTCCCAGAGCTTTGATGCTCCCTATAAACAGAAAAGGCAGTTAGAAGTAGATTAATGGAGCTCAGGCTGAGTAGCTCAGTTGGTTAGAGTGTAGTCCCGATACACCAACGTTGGGGGTTTGATTCCTGGTCAGGGAACATACAAGAATCAACCAAAGAATGCTTAAATAAGTGGAGTAACAAATTGATGTTTCTCTCTCTCTCTCCCTTCCTCTCTCTATAAACCAATAAACAAAAGTAGATTAATGAAATTAATAATATTTACACTGGTCAGATGTGTTGTAAGTTAACATTTGGCATAGCTTCTCCTTGGAGAAGCATCAAGTTGAAGAGAATCCCAAAACCTTGCAAGAATTTTTAGGGGTGGGGCAGAAAGCGTGAGAAGAGAGAAAAGCCTGAGTGTAGCATTCATTTCCTTATCAAGGTGGTTTTTGAGAAAAGGCAGTTGCTAACTCAGGAGACTGTTACAGTCAGGGAAGGGAAGAGTTTTGTATTTTCTTTATTTCCAATCACTGTCTTTAAATTTTTTTCATGAAGAGAAATTGAGACATGAAGGCAGAGTGTGGTAGCCTATGCAGTGTTAGTGGGCCAGACTCTGCTCCAAGTACCTTTCTCTCCTCAGATTCCACCTTTGGAGCGTGAAGATTTTTCCACTTTCTAGACGCTATTCGAGTACAACGTCCCTGGGAGATTTTATTTTATTTGTGTGTTTTTTTAAGTCACAACTATAACAGAGAACAATAACCTTTTTGTAGAAACAAAGAACAATCAGGAAGTGGTCTTTGAGTAGAGGCCAAGGATGGACTTTCCTGAGTTCATATTTGCCCAGGACTCACACTGAGTTACTCAGCATTTTAGTGTTGCCTCCTTCTCTTATTTCTCTGTCACATGGAAAAAATTTCTGGCTCTCATTTTCACTCTTTGAAATGGGGTTATGTGGTTAGCCTTACCTGTCTTTTTACCTGCCAGGAACTAATGAGAAACTATGTCTTGAGTGTCTCAAGAAGTGGTGTGATAGACTTTTAAAGGAATATGCTACAATAGTTTCTACGCACTTCATGTTTTAAAAAATATCAACTGGGTTGAAAATCAGAGTTGTAAAGGGACTGCAGTGAAGCAAATCCTGTCTCATTTTATGGAAGCTAAGGCCCATCTGGAAAAAGTGATGAGCCCACGACTCCTGGTGAACTACCCCAAAGCCTCCCCACTTGAATCTGTTGAAGAAATTCTTGCACCATGGTTGGGACTAGAATCATGTTAAATAACTGATTTATGACATTTAACACAGTATCTTTGGTACTCGATAAAATTAAAGGGAAATACAGTGGCCACTATTCTTTCACATGGGCAAGCTACCCCGTAGGCAAAACAAGCCATTTCTGAAGCCATTTTGAAGCGTGGAATGTTTTATCACAATAAAAATGTCAGTTTGACATTAAAAATCAGTGCTTACAAAAAGGATTTTCAAACACCTGGCTTAATTGCTTTGGATTTAAATGGAGAATGAAGCAACTGCGTAGTTGCTTAGTCTGACTTGATTTAAAAGAGGTTGGACCTTTGTTAGCGCTAATGGGTCTATTAACCTGAGGTTCTTGACTGTGAACTTTTAGCAGGGGTAGTGCCCCTTCACATTTATCTATACCATCATCAACTTCCCCTTCTCTTTTTCTCTCGTGCAACTGGGGAACTTTAATTTTTTTCTGAATGTTGATGGGAATTGCTTGTTGAAAAACAAAAGCTCCAGCTATATCCATTTAAATAATTCAAGTATGAGAGAGAGAAAGAGAGATTCAGTCTTACGATTTCATACTTAACATGTTGCATGCTTTGGCTCCAGAAAGGTATTTTAAAAATCCTGGTTATATCCAATCAAGTTGTCTCTGTCTGTGGACAAAGGGTTGAGTAGAAATTTCCATGCAATCTGAAGACCCCAACACTTCTGCTCTGCTTCCTACCTATTTCCACCACAGCCCTATTTCTGAGATCTTTCTAGAGAGGCAGATAAGAGAGATCCTTCCTTCGGAGTTCCAGTTTTACACTAGAGAAAGACAACATCTTCTTGCTCTGGGTTCTATTATTGTTGACAGGGAAGGGCAAAGACCATGAGTTTTACAGAATTTAATTGGCAACCAGCCTATGGCCAGCCTTATTTGACTATCTACAGTGTCAGCTGGTGTTGATGGTGGTCAGGGACAAGTTTGTAGGATTATGGAAGCATGGCACCCACAACCCTTTTGATTTTGAGTAGAAACAATGATGTAGAAAACATGATGGTTTTTAGAGACTAGAACCCGAGTTTAAGAATTCTGCAACTTCAAAATTTCTCCCAAGGTTTCCTTAAGCTCTGTTCCCAGCCTAACTGCCTAACTACCACACAGATGTCACACAGGTTCTCCAAAAACTGCGGCTCTTGGTGACGTCAACTTTACAGATCTCTTTAGGGCCATGGTCGGCAAACTGCGGCTCAGGAGCCACATGTGGCTCTTTGGCCCCTTGAGTGTGGCTCTTCCTAAGCCTTAGGAGTACCGTAATTAAGTTAATAACAATGTACCTACCTATATAGTTTAAAAAATTTGGCTCTCAAAAGGAATTCCAATCGTTGTACTGCTGATATTTGGCTCTGTTGACTAATGAGTTTGCCGACCACTGATTTAGATGAGTCTCAACTGGGCTGACTGGGCACTTCAAGTCTCTGCCACGTATCTGTTCCATGCCAGTAGGCTACCTCAGGAATGTCCTAATGGAGATGACAGAAACACAAGAAAGAGCAAGGCCTCTCGAGTTGTAGACTTAGAAGCACCATAATTGCACTTCTGCTTCATTCTATTACCCAAAGCCAGGCACACGGTCAAGTCCAGAGACAGAGGCAGAGGACACTTCAAAGTTAAATGCCCAAGGGGGTGGATGCAGAGAGGGTAAACAATCATTCAACCCATCAGCAAGACCTATCAATTCTACCTTAGAAATTCTTTCCACACCTGTCCAATACTCCTTCTATCTTATTGCTACCACCACTTCAGTTCACCATGATCTCTCTTACCTATCACCACCTGACTGCTCTGTCCAAATCTTTCTTGTCCATTCCTTCTCAGACCATTCTCAATGCAGCAACGAGAATAAACTTAAAAAGAAAACCTGCTCTGACCACTCATTTAATTAAGTCTAGGTGAAAATCCTGACTAAGGCCTGACTTGTTTTCAATTTTCAATTGAGGGGTTATTTTAAAGCAAATAGGTGAACCTGGAGAAAGGGAGTGAAGAGGGAGTGTGGGAAAGGGAGGCTTTGTAATGACTTCCATGTGAGGACAGCCTGGGACCCCTTTCTCCAACTTAATCTCCTTCCATCATTTCTTTCACTTTATGGTTGGAACACATAATAATTCCCCAACTTGTTCACTATTTCAAGCCTCTAGAGGTGCTTCTTGGACAGGAGGCGCTTTTTACCCTTAGAATATCTTCCCTAATTTATAAAATTGTTTTATAAAACAATGTCATCTACTATTACCAAACTACTAGAATTAATAGGAAGAGTTATGATTTGTGCGCCATTCTCCTTCCCAGCCAGGCCCAGGCTAAGACTTCAAACTGAACCTCAATACTTGTACAAGGCAAAGTTGCAACCCAGGTGATTTTTGTCTGTGGAGATTTTTCATCTTATTTCTTGGATACCTGTCATTTGTCCCTGAATGGCCAATAGGAACTCCATGGTCACATCTGATCAGTGTCAGACCCCTCTAAACAGTTCCTCTCAATAATGTCATCCCACTCCCTTTACTAAAACCTTAGCAAAACTAGTATCCCATGTTCCTTTTCTTCAAGATCTTGTATATAACCAGTAAGAGATTTAATATACCAGTACATGATTAGGCTACATGGGCAATATGATGTAGCCCTTAAGTGTATGTGACTTAAAGTCAAATCACTATGTCTAAAATATTGTACTAGAAATAATGGCCTAAACAGGAAGAGCTATTATTATTGTATTATTATTCACCGATAGCAGCAGCAACTATTACAATTTTTCCACAGGCTTTCTATGGCCCCACACATTAAAGTAAGGGATGTGAAAGTTCCTATGTCTTCTAGCTGGCCAATTGGGGCATGGTCTTGCTGAGATGTTTTCAGTCCCTCTAATCTTTCTCCTGTCCTGCACTGAAGGCATCCAGCCCTGCTCAGTCATAGATGCAGGCATGGCTGGGACAGCACATGGGAGAGAAAGAACTGGACAGGTAGATTGGGGTAGAGAACTGCCACTTCAAGTCCCCTCACTTTCTCTCCTGTTAGGAGCCAGATGGGGAGTACAGCCCTGAACTTTTCAATTTCCAAAACTGAGATTCATGAAGTATCATTAAGCTCAGTGCAGAATGAGCAGACAAGGATGTCCCTTCCTCTAATTTAAGCCTGACAGTTCTAATATTCTACATGACGGGGTTTAAGACAGATGGAGAATCCTTTTTAATGTGTGTAGAAGACTGGGCAAATGTACTCCCTTCCCTAAATCCTCAAAAGTGGCACAGGAATTGGCATCTCCTGAACTACTTAAAAGTGAAACTAGCAGAATGGTGATAACATTCCAGAGGGAGCCCTTGTGACGTGGTGGTTCGGGTTGATTGTGGGTTGTGGGGCCTTTCCCATGTCTGGTGCAGTAAGTGGAGTAATCTGTTGTCTCTCTGCAAGGATGCTAACACTGAGCCATGTGCCCAACCACTGATGCTCTCCGGACTTTGGCTACTATGTTGTGCTGGCTCTAAAATAGAACATATTTCTCAAGTGAGTTAATGCCTACCTTACCACCTTGTTGTAATGTGTAATTATCAGAAATGACACTTAATTGTTTAATTACAAGACCAAAAGGTAGATAAGAACTGGCTGCAAGCAAACTATAAGACCAAAACTCTCTCTCTCTCTCTCTCTCTAAAAAGGTATATGTGTCATACATGTACATACATATTTAGAAGTGTTTTAATAGTATGTATAAATCTATACTTGTATATGTTTAAGCATACCAGATTGTCATGGATCTGATTCAGTGGTCATACATGTTGACTGCAGGAGAGATGAAACTCAAAGTAGAAAATGGTTTGGTTGGTTCAAAAGGTGAAGTCCTGTACACAGGCTGCTTCAGAAACAGTGTTACTAATGACTATCTGCTGAGCCATGGTGACCTGGTCCTGTTGCTGCTCTCTTCTTTGAAAATAATCCACATTACAGTGGGAGCCTACAGGGGTTGGATTGCACACAGTGCCAATTCAAGATGGACAGAGGGTGAGCCGATTTGAATAAGGTTTCTGTGTTGAAGTCTGATACTTACCCAAAAGAAGGACTGATTCTTTGGGAAAATATGAAGAAAGGAATATTCAGTTAAATCCCTGAGGTTTGTGCTAAAGGTCAAAAAGAAATGTAGACCTTCCTTTTCACAAGAGGTCAACATTTTTACCTGTAGTCATCTATTTATTTTTACATTGTACTTCTATCTGCATTTTATAGATACGGACATTAAGGCTTGGAAAGGTTCAGTGGCGAGCCCAGCATCACGCAACTGGTAAGTGGCAGAAACAGAATTTGAACCCAGTACACCTTGCAATGTTTTGCGACTGGTGCTGGAGGTTTCAAAAACTCAGAATAAATTAGGAAAAATAGATTGGTTCCCAGTAATTTTGAGTGTCCTCCTTTGCTAATGGGAAGTCTTGGAAAATACCTACCAAAAAAAAAATGAAAACAACGACCGCAGAAGTTCTGGTGAAACCAGTGACTCAACCCTTAGGAACAAGCCCAGACTCCTGTTCTCCCCTGCTTGGCACTGGTTGCTGTGGTAGAGGCAGGAGGCAAGGGGGGTTAACTGTTGACCTGTTTAGCAACCCCCACTCTTGGGTTCATTAGCCTCTAAGGAGATGGATGTCACAGAAATGGTACTAGTCACCCAGGAAAGAACTAGGTAGTAATACTGGCCTCACAATCCCAATCTCAAAAGTAAACTCTATGTTCCCTTCAGAGGACACTTTTAGTGCTGCCACAAAACTAGTAGGGCTGTTAGAAAAAAGATAGTTGAATCTTTCCTTTTCCTTAACTGTCCTATGTGTACTCAATATTTTAGAAAGAGACTTGAGATGTTATGAAACCCACAGGAGAATTTTCGAATAAACCTCTTGTACAAAGTCCTCCCTAATTGTCTTCTTAATGTCTGAGGTGAATCTACTCAGTCAAAAATTGCTTCATTTAGCAAGGGACGCTTTGTAAAACATAAGGCCTGCAAAGTTAGCCTTGGCCCTGAGGGGGAAGGGGAGGGGCCACCTGATGTGCTTGGGGAGGAACTTTTTATGTATTCCTTCAACAAAGTTATATGAGGCAGCTGCTATGACTAGGTAATTATCTAGAGGCTGAGGAAAACACAGGGATGGGTGGCATGGCCGTTTTTTGAAGAAGAGTTTGGAGTAATATCTGCAATGCTCAGAAGGGAAGAGCTGAAGGCAAATCACAGAACATACAAACACGGTTGACGTGTTGCCGTCATTTTGTCTGGATTGGCCTCATTTGTTACCTCCCACTCAAGTCTCTTTTACCCTGAAAACAATGAGCAAACACATACTTAAAAAGATACAGTTTAAAGTAGAAGACGTTTTAAGGTCCAACTTACCTTAGCTCTCTAGTGTCTAGACTCATTTTGATATGTGAATGTCGTACAGTAACATGTTTACAAAGGTAAAAGTCATGAGAAAGGGAATTTTTAGAGATAAAGAAAAGATGAATGGGTGACATGGTACATGGAAAAAAACACATTATGGGTAAATAAATTATATTATGGCTCCAGATCTGCTACTAACTTGCTATATTAGTATAGCAAGTAAAGGGTGTCCCAAAATTCACGCAAGAAGTAATTTTGATAGAAAACACAGGTTTATAATTAAAAATTGTAAATTTTTTATTGATTCATAAAGCATACAGTATATGGTTATGTATGGAATAGCATATCGGGTAAATGGATTATCATGTCGCAATAGTGAGCACCATTAACTGTTATTGCCTGAGCAGCTGCTTTTTCGAAGAAGAATGGTCCGATGATGCCTCCAGCCCCAAATCCGCACCAAACAGTGACACGTTGTGGATGCATTTGTTTCTCAACAATCACTCGTGGATTTTCTGAACCCCAAATATGACAATTTTGTTGGTTAACCAAGCCATCAAGATGAAAATGAGCCACATTTATGCAAAACGGTCATGGAAAATTTCAACAAAAGAGTGCATATGTGCCAGCAAAGCCGTGGAGGCCATTTACCCAATATGCTATTCCATGCTATTCCATACATAACCCTATACTATATACTTTATGAATCAATAAAAAAATTACAATTTTAAATTATAAACCTGTGTTTTCTATCAAAATTACTTCTTGCGTGAATTTTGGGACACCCTTTATAATGCACAGCCTCTCTGAGCTTTAGGCTTTTGTGTGTGTGTGTGTTTTTCATATGGGACTCATGTGAAAATAAAATGATATACCACTATAACATATCCTATAACCTGATTCTTTTTTGAGGGAAAAGTGAATGAGCCCACAGGCCTTTAACCTTTCAGAACTTTTTCTTTAACTGTGTTGTTTGTTTGAGGTGACAGAAATACCCCGTAATGCTACTTGATTTCTTACCTGATGAAGCTGTAAAAACCATAGTATCAGACACCTGACATGCACCATTTCTAATATTTTCTGTCTTACTTGTCTCTAACTCTAGCCACTGCTGTGCTGACTACTTCTGCATGGTTTCTAATAAAATTCACCCAGGCTCACCCTAACAGTGATGTGCTCTATGGCCTGACTTGGCACCTTCTGCCAGAGGGTCCCAATGTTCATACAGAAGTTTAAAAGGCCACAGGACCCTGCAAGGCACCCATGCAAATACAATCTGAAAGTGCAATGGAGTTAGCACTCACATGGGATAAAAATTTGACCAGTGGGTGACAGGTGCCCATGAATTGATTTATTTTTCCTTTCTCCCCCTAGAGAGACTGTCCTGAGAAATAGTTACATGGCTACTCAGAGAATGGTCTTGCAACATCAAGCAATGATTTGAATTTAGCAGTAGCCAGCTTGATGAGCATTCTTATGTTTTCCTCCATCCTTATTTGCCTCATACTCCATATTCCTCATTCTGGATTACACTCCCTAATAAAGTAGTATCATGATGGAAGACTTTGGTTCAAGGTCTGGTTTCTGGACAATCAAGGTTAAGACAATTGATACCAGAGTGGCTCCAGAAAGCAGCTCTTCGGGAAGATGTTTTGGATCTGGGGTGGAAAGACCCTATTGCTAGCAGAAGGCATGGTGATGATCACCCCTGGCATGTAGTGGCATTGTAATAACTAAGACTTTCACCTGTGGATAATGGGCTGAGATGTAGGGTGTAGGTGGTAAATGGGGGAGCCATGATGATTAAAAGCATGGATAAAATGACAGAAATTGTGGAATAGGGATGATGGCTGTCAACTGCCCTGGAAACCATCTATACTAATAAAAGGATAATATGCTAATTAGATTGGGAGACCTTCTGGGAGACCTTCCGGACATCCTTCCGGACAAAGCCATGGTGGCGGGGCCAAGGAAGAGGCGGTTAGGGGCGATCAGGCTAGCAGGGAGGGCAGTTGGGGGTGAGCAGGCCGGC
>NW_005368341.1:7491056-7499823 GCF_000412655.1 Myotis brandtii | reverse complement strand
AGGATGGCGGGGGGAGGGGGTAGTTGGGAGCTATCAGGCTGGTGGGAGGGGCAGTTGGGGGCGATCAGGCCAGAAGGCAAAGTGGTTAGGGGTGATCAGGCAGGCAGGCAGGTGAACGGTTAGGAGCCAGCGGTCCCAGGTTGTGAGAGGGATATCCGACTGCCGGTTTAGGCCTGATCCCACAGGAATTGGGTCTAAACCGGCAGTCGGACATCCCCCAAGCGGTCCCAGATGGGAGAGGGTACAGGCCAGGCTGAGGGACAACACCCTGCCCCATGCATGAATTTCGTGCACCGGGCCACGAAATATAATAAAAGCCTAATATGCAAATCGACCGAACAGCGGAACGACTGGTCACTATGATGCACTGACCACCAAGGGACAGACGCTCAATGCAGGAGCTGCCCCCTGGTGGTCAGTGCACTCCCACAGGGGGAGCACCGCTCAGCTAGAAGCCGGGCTCACAGCTGGTGAGTGCAGAGGAGGTGGCGGGAGCCAGCTTTTATTTTCTACTAGAGGCCCGGTGCACTACATTCATGCACTGGCGGGCTGAGGGACCTCCTCCCCCGCCCCCCCAGTGCACAAATGTAGTGCACCGGGCCTCTGGTATAAAATAAAAGTTGGTGCCAAACCGGTTTGGCTCAGAGGATAGAGTGTCGGCCTGTGGACTGAGAGGTCCCAGGTTCGATTCTGGTCAAGGGCATGTACCTTGGTTGTGGGCACATCCCCAGTGGGAGGTGTGCAGGAGGTGGCTGGTCGATGTTTCTCTCTCATCGATCTTTCTAGCTCTCTATCCCTCTCCCTTCCTCTCTGTAAAAAAGCAATAAAATATATTTTAAAAAAAAAAAGAAAGAAAAGAAAAGTTGGACTCAGGGAAGCCAACTGTCAACTCAAGCCAAACTTTGAAAGCCAGAAATTCTCTAAAGCAGCTTCAATGAAAATGGTCATCTCCTGAAAACAGGGAAGACCATGCTGAAAATCTAGTTGTAAAGGTGGCCGAACCACAAAGGAGAGTAAATATGCAGCCTCAACAAATGTATGTCCAAGTCAGGACCTTAGCAGGAGGAGAGGCACTTCTATCAGGTACACAGAAAAGGTTCCACTGAATTTGAACCTTCTACTACCACATTGGGAACTTTTCATTCTAGTGAATCAGCAGGCAAAGAGGGGAGTTATTGTATAGACCATTATAATCAACCCTGATTACTATGTGAAGCTGGAGCTACGGTTATAGAATACAGCCAGAGAGGAAGATGTGCAGGATCGGGAAGAAGACCTAACTGGCAGCTCTGTTGATTATGCGTGCCTCCTTCCCTGCTTCACTCGCCCTGCCCCTCACTTCAGCTCCCTGGGAGCTGGGAAAGCAGCAGTACAGAAGCCTTTGCCTCAGGCTCCACTTTCAGGAGAACCCAAGTTCAGGCTGCTGTCCCACTGGTAGGTTCAAATGTACTTACTTGCTGGGACAAAATGTATATTTCATTTTGCTTAATCATCATGATGATCTAGAGAGGTAGAACAATTATTTCTATTTTCCACATAAGGAGACAGGTTCAAATAAGTCGAGAATCTTGCCAAAGAACATATAGTTTATGAGTAGCAGAGCCAGATTTTGGCCCAAGACGTGTCTCACTCTAAAACTCAAGCTCTTTCCTCTGTATTTTAAGGCCCAGATCAGTGATAATAAAAATGTACATACTCAAAGAAGGCAATCTCTTCTCTTATGTTACTCTGATAACCCCCTTTGTATTAGTAGTAGTTGGTTTTCACTTTAAGGTTTAGTTTTCTTTTTAAATGTAATTTAGGATACAGTGCACTTCTATACAGGTAAATATTGTAGGAATGTTAAAGGAAATGGCAGGGTTCCATCTGAAATGTGTTATGGAGGAAATCAGAAAATGCTCTTTTAACAAATCAAGATCTAAAAAGTACATATAAAGAGATAAAGTAAAAAAAAAAAAAAGTCAGCTCATTCAAATGATTCCCCTTCAGGAAATAATGTGTTTCTAAATAAATGCAGCACAATAAAAAACATGAGAGAAGAAAAATATGTGAAACCTTATCATATAATTTTAGTTTGATTATGTCACTAAATAACCTAAATGGCAGTCGAGTAGAAAGAAATATAATCCATAAAGGAAGTGAGAAAGGTTAAAGAAGTCAACAGTAATTAAATAATGACTAACACTGAATGGAAATTGATCTGTAATAGCTGAAGGCCATTCCTGTCTTTCAGAATGTTATGCACCAGTAAAGAGAGAAAAGAAAGATTTCTTCTATTTTGATAGAAAGATATGTCATTTCTGAGCCAAGGTTTCTAATACAAGACAGCAGTGGATTCCCAGTTCACATTCTAATATTCCACACCTACTGGCAGGCATTGAAACAGATAAGATCCTTTAATAAGCCCGGGTGAGACTGAGTCACAAGAGCTTCTTTGGTTTGCTGGCTATTTACGCTTGTAGAAGCTGAAAGCAGATGGACTTAATCTAATGCAAATTAGAGGTGCACTCAGCAGCTTGAGCTTTTTAGCTGATATGATCTCTGCTGGATGGTCATTTGTCCTCAGGGTTATATCTGCTCAATAGAGATTCCGATGACAGCAGGAGTCTGGAAAAACTCGTGCTGTACGTAGGATTCTGTTATGGTGCTGCCTCTGCATGTTAGGCTTTCTTAGGTAACACATCTAATGGGAAACAAAACTATGTGATGTTTGTAATTTTTAATGCTAACATCATAAATAATCACTCATCATTATTAATGACGATGTCAGTTACTGCCATTTATTCAGTGCCTACTATATTATGGTCCTTTGATATATAAATTGCTATACCTACAACTGTGGAAAATACATGTTATTATTCACACTTTCTACATGAGAAAACTGAGGCTTAGATGGAATAACTATCTTGCCTAAAGCAAAGACTGAAGTAGTAAATCAAGCTAGACTCCTCTTTGTTCTTTCCATTCATTCACTATGAATCTAAATAAGCAAAAGCAGACTTTAATAAAATTTTCCATGTTACCAGAAGGTGTATTATAGAATAGAAATAATATACATTTTTGGAGTGGTGAGTGAATATGATTAAGACCACTGCCATAGATCATGGTTGAAGAATTCAACAGTAATTAAATAATGACTAACACTGGTTGAATCAATAATAATAACAAAAATAGAGTTGATTCATTATAATATTTGGGACAAAATCTCTATCAAGTGATGACTAATGAAATTCTCTATCTTGGGGAAAAACTTCCAGTATTTCATTTAGGCTACCTCACACTAACCAATGGGAGGAACATCACAGTCCTGGAGAAACATGGTGGGGACTGGTCTGAAGGAATATAATGTGAGATCTCCGGCCTGGATTCTGTGCATCTTAAAGGAAATGGCATTATTCTGCCCATTAATTCAAAGATTTGACACTAAGTGAGCTTAGCGGAAGTCACTGAGTGAAAAGCAAGATTACATTTTATTTGGCCCCCACCATGGGAACAGCCAGCAGTGATAAAAACGACATAGACTTTGGTATCAAACCCTAGTGTGAATCCTCACTTTTCCCCTTGCTCCAGATGCTTTTAAACCTCTTGAATTTCAGTTTTTCCTCAGTAAACAGAGTGATAATATCCATCTCTCAAAAATGCTCTGAGATAATCATAAATT
Source organism: Myotis brandtii (assembly GCF_000412655.1). Classification (NCBI taxonomy): domain Eukaryota; kingdom Metazoa; phylum Chordata; class Mammalia; order Chiroptera; family Vespertilionidae; genus Myotis; species Myotis brandtii. Next base: position 7,496,162 of record NW_005368341.1, on the reverse strand, counting down.
TGTCCAATGACTGAAGAAGTTTACTAGAATTGTCATGATGATCACTTCATTGTCGAATCACTATGTTATACACCTGAAATTAATATAATATTGTATGTCAACTATACTTTAATTTTTTTAAATTCTGTGCTTATTATAGGTAGTGTTTTTAAAGTGCTAACAAATAAAGTACCTTACCATATGGTGTACTTATTGGATTTATTGTTAATTGGACTTATGTTTGTAAAAAGCATACAAAGAAAGCTTGGACTGTTTGCATCAAGATATAATATGTAACAACTAAATGTTTGGGCTACTGATTTCATGATTTCCTTTCTCATTTGTGCAATAGAAAAATTAAGTTCATTTTGTTCTGTATTGTTCAATAATTAAGTCAAAATCATGACAATTTAGTAATGTATTGGAGATACAATTAAACAAAATTTCTCAAGTGCCTTTAATATGCAACACATAGTGCTGGTTTCTAAATATGTTGCATCCTTCATTTTATTTGGCTCACAATGAGTATTGTAACCCTTTCTTGTCACCAAGATATGAATTATTTTATCTCAGGACCATTGAGACATAAAAGTGTTTACTGCTGTTACTGCTCAAACTTTATTTAACAGTCAGTATCTCAGAGTGAGTAGATGAACCTCTTATAAAACATTGAGAAGCAATGAGTGGAGGTTAATTTATATTGTGTGTATTTAATGCTCTGTGATTATAGAATAACACTAAAGAAATTAGTGAAAGAAGAGGCAAAGAATAAGGAAGGCCTTTTCATTTTATTGCCTGTATGTCATCAAGTGAGGTATGTTTAGTTTGGGCATGGTGTCATTTTAGGATGCAAGCTTTCTCAAGGCTGGGACTCTCCAGTCTTGCAAATGTTTTAAGCTCTTGTTAATCAGGCTTATTCCTTTATCATTCCCCAATACTTGTACTACATCTAGCTCATGGTGAACTGTCACCATGGTTACCGTTGATTACAATTTTTGAGGGGATGGGGTATTCTCACCTCCCCTACCTGCCTGGATCCCACCTCAGACCAGTTGAAGAACAACAATGAAAGGATGAAGCTGTTGTGGGCAGGTTTGTGATGCACAGGCAGTAAATCATATTAGCGATAATAGAAGTGCACTGGTTTCCCCTCCTCCTGCAAACTGCTCTGGCAAGCCACTTCTGCTGCACATCTCTTTGGAGAGCAGTGGTGATCTGAAGAAACGCTTCCTCTTGAAAGAACCCTTTTTATTCACAGTGGAATACTCTTGAATTTTGCAGATCGTCAAGCAGACACAAAAAGTTTTTTTTTAATAGTTGAGGAAATAAGCCTAAAGAAAATGTGTACCTAATCCTATTAGCTGACTTAATATAGAATTATTAAAAGCCTTGATATACAGGATTTAACACCATTTTTCTAGCAGGGTGTGATGTAATCTGTTTTTGTTCCTCAGCTAGCAGATGGCTTACCTTTAAGTAATTTCCAATATGTTAAGAGATCAAAAGCCATCCTCTTGCCACCGAGACAGTAATCGTTCTTCGCTGCTGGGGGTTGCTCGGGACTGTGGTAGGGATATGCAAAGGCTCCTGGCATTTCCAAAGATAGAAGGGCGACATTTCTTCAGACTTTGAAGTTAATAATCCTTCAGAAGTTAAAAAACTGAGAGATTTTTCAAAACCCTTTTAATGTTCTATATGCCACGCGCGAAAGTAAATATCTGTAAGAAATCACTGAGGGCTGGTGCGCAGCTTGGAGGAGCGCTCTGCCATCTCCCAGGTCGTGGACTGGCTCAATCTCTCGCTGCTGAGGGTGGGAACAGGTTGTGCCTCCATCAGGTAGCGTTATTTGAGGATGTGGTTTCTGAGTTGAATGTTTTGAGAATGATGCTAGAATGTGCTGTCATCGATGAGCCCAGGCAGTGGCATTTATGACAGGCCTATCCCCACTGTCAAGACATGACTCTACCTAAGGCTGAGATGCTTTCAACAGCTTCCTCGTGCATTGGTCTCATTGTTGGAAACGATCCATTGGTGAAGAGATGGCGTAAATTTGCATTTGGGATTCTGTTTGATCTTTACCACAAAAAAGAAAAAATGTTTTGTGTTTCAACAGTCTAATATACTCCTAATGGACCCAGAGCCCAGAGTGTTGTTTTTTGTTGTTATTGTTGTTAAATTTAATTTGGATCTTCATGACGTGCTGAGTGCTAGAACCCTGATGAATTCTGAGTTCAGACAAGCCTAAGTGTCTCAGGGTTTGTTAGCACCTTTGCTTACGGCTCTTGCTTTTGATACAGAGAGCTTTCCTTTTATTTCTTGGACTGGTTATTTTCAGGCTACTTAAAATAAGAGAAAAGTCTCAGTAGGAAAATATATTCCTAGGCATACAGGAGACCTAGGGTTGGATCTTTCCCTAGGTGACAAAATGGATTGTTTTAACTTAAATGCCAGGTCCCTCTACTATCCCCCCTCCTCCTTTCATCATTTTGGTTTATGAGTTTGATGGCTGGAATGTTGGCAGAAAGTGGATGGATAAATGAGTACCTAATAGTCATCAAGAGAGACAGAGAAAATTGAAATAGAAATTCTGAGGCATATGCAAGAAGCCTGTAGGTTTCATTTGGAAAGGAGGTATGGGCAAATGTCCTGGGACAAGAAAAATCACGAGATGGGAACCTGAAATGTCATAATTATACTCAACACAGAAAATCACACGTGAATAGATACTACCTATTTTCCCCAAGTAGACACACATTTGGAACTATAAGTAATATCTGCTCTCTGTCCTCGCCCACAGCCAATGAGGAGCAGTATTATTCCTCACAGTCCTCAAAAGTTCTACCCCAACTATTCTACAAGGTATTTTTCTTTTGAGAATTTTCTGTTATTTTAAGTAACCCAAAATAACTGATCCAAGGAAGAAAATGAAACCTCTCCATATCAAAAGCAAGCACTGGTAAGAATAAATGATTTATACTGACTTTTACACAAATCTTTCCAGAATGATTTCTTAAAAATATATTTCTATTGATTTTAGAGAGGAAGGGAGAGGATGAGAGAGATAGAAACATCAATGATGACAGAGAATCATTGATTGGCTGCCTCCTGCCAGTCCCACACCAGGGATGAAGCCCACAATCTGGGCATGTGCCCTCACTGGGAATTGAACCATGACCTTCTGGTTCATAGGTCAACACTCAACCACTGAGCCATGCCGGCTGGGTTCCAGAATGATTTCAACACAGCTGCTCCTCATACTCTCTGGAATCTCCTTTCTTGTCCTTGAAAAACCATTGTTATGTCTCTGCTTTCTTCTCCTCGGGATTAAAGGACCCATTGTTTCATATATGTATGTATATGTATATATACACACACACACACATATACATATATATAATTTAAATTCTTTATTGTTTAAAGTATTACATATGTCTTCCTTTTAAAATATATTTTTATTGACTTCAGAGAGGGAGAGAGAGAGAAAAAAACATACATCAATGATGAGAGAGTCATTGATCAGCTGCCTCCTGCATGCCCCACACTGGGGATCGAGCCCACAATCCAGGCATGTGCTCTGATGGGGAATCAAACCAACCTCCTGGTTCATAGGTCGATGTTCAACGACTGAGCCATGCTGGCTGGGCAGAACCTATTGTTTCTTGATCTAGCTTTATTTAAGGCCTCTTGCTTCCTCACAGTCCACGTTGTGAATGAGGGTACAGAATGTGGCAATTCAAGTACAAGTCTGAGACTATGGCAGGCCATGGGTTTTTCCTTTCTTCAGTCATGGACCTAAAGATAGTCTGACTTTAAATGGAATGTCTAAAACCTAATCATAAATGACTGAGGAGTCTGGAAAACTTGGAAAGTCCATGGATCTGTTGGAATGTTGGTCTACCAGCCTGGATAATAATTGCTCATCCTGTAAGATGAGAGAGGCAAGTAGGCAACTTTCATTGGACTGGGTACATGAGGTTGGGGTAAGAGTGAGAGAGTAGTCATGGAAAACAAAATATCAAGCATAAAAATGAAAGTAGTTATTGCTCAATTATTCAGTATTGCCGTAAGTGTCATTAAGGAGCAGCATGATCTACAACTTGTTCACCCCTGAAGGTTGCTTAACACTTAAGGAATAGTTCTTAGTTCTTCTTTTCCCAAAAGAAAAGATTCAAGGCTTGGGGTTTCTGGGCTTTCTGTTGGGGGAAATAAATGAGTAACAGGCTGAGTGGGAGGACTATCCCTTTTGCTTCCATTCCTTGCAACCAGAGCTGCTCTGCTCACCCATTCTGTTCATCTCCAAGGAAATTATAATTAGCAATAACTAGCTGGTACCTAATTATTCAGCTCCCCTCTCCTCTGGGTATGTGCCCCACATCCCTGCTGCACCTGAACCAGAATTAATCCACAGATCCCCAAATCGACACTGAATAATATTAAATTAATTGCATAAGGTATTTGTTGGATGTAAGGCATCTAGTTTTGAAACATGGAAGAATTTTAGATCATGCACCAATGTGACACTCAGCTCACAGGAAAACTGTGACAATTCTCAAAAACCTCCATTGCTTGAAAAGAAAATACTGCATAAATCACAAGGCTTAGCTCTCTTCCTGGTTCCTCAGGGCATAACAATATTCTCTCAGGTCGCTGGAGAGCATTGACAATCTCCAACTTCCTTCCCCATCTTCCCATATCACAAGCCAATGGGTTAATTTTTTACGCTCTGGACTCAGATTTTGGATTCCTACCCTTGTTCCTTTGTTAAAATTATGGAGGGGGGCAGGGGGGAGAAACCTACCTGTAGTGAATGCAGAAACACAGTACCAAGAAGGACTTTTGGAGGTCAATAACTGCATGTCTCTGTCTTTCTGTAGGACTGTACCTTTTGCCATTTGGTCAAGAGCTCCTGGGATTTGGGGGCGGTATAGGATGACTGCAGAATGTCTGATTCCAGCACACTGTCAAAAATTCAGCCCAGCAGTGACTACACAGCACTTTCTGTCTTCCTACTGTGCCCTGAGTAAAGACTTTTCACTTCATACATCATTCACAACTTGCCACAGGGATTTTACAAAGCCAGTACATACCCTTTACACAAAGAAAAGAAGAAAAAGAACAGGTCTGGGG
>NW_005368341.1:7477685-7490821 GCF_000412655.1 Myotis brandtii | reverse complement strand
TATTAACTAGAAAATTAACAAGGCACAATGTAGTCGAGGATAGTAATCAATTAAACAAATGGAGTTTCTTATCCTGTCCACACATTTGAAATCTAGAGAATTTCAGAGTCAAATATGGTTAGGCAGTTTCTTTTACTTACTTGGCTCCAGTGCCACGAGGAGCAAGGCAGAAGATGGAAATTGGAAGCTATTCTTCTCTTAGAGAGATCTGGTAAACAGATACTTAGTCCTACAATATGGCCCACAAAATCTCAGTGCCCCAGAAGAGGATGCCACCTGAAGGTGCTAGAGATACTGTTCGTGCTGGGTGTGCTGCCCACAGTAACTGAAGAGAGAAGACCCAAAGCACACAAGAGGGAAGAATGCCTTCACTTGAGTCCTTTAATGTTCTGTGCCAGGATTCTTCTCCAGGAAAAGAGAAAAGGGCAGCTTATTTCTTGCTAATTCTTGAGGAATTTTCTTTTTTCCACAAGATTATTCCTTGTGAACATTCATGACTATTTTCAAATTAGCTCTCCTACTAAATAGTCACTGGAATTCTCCCCCAATTCTGTTATGGTACGTTATGTTATATTTTGGTTGGGCTTCATACTAGCTTGATGGGCAGATTTGCATGGAAGAAACTGAGCCATTGAGAATTAGTCAGTAGAATTCATCAGAGACAGAGTCATTAGTTTCCAAGTAGTGAACTAATTTAGGAAAACCACTGGATATGTTATTTTCATTGTCTTTTCCTCTTGAGAAATAAAAAATGTTGATTTTTGAAGCTTGGTGAAAAAGATATGCTTTGTTATTAAACTGAGTCATCTTGGGTAATAATAGCTCATTTCATTCTTCTCTCTACTTACACTCACCCCATGTCCTTTACCCTAAGCCTTCATGAAGAAATTAGGGGCAGGTTGTTTTCCATATTTTGGTCTAGACCTAGGAGCCCACCAAATCCATGTCCATGAAGCTATAAACAGAGCCCAGGATCACTGTTCAAGCTACCAAAAACAAGGTGCTGAGTAAACAGGGTCCCCAGGACATGTCACCTGTGTGCCCTGTCCTTAGCTTCCAGGCCTCCTACACCACATTGCACAAACACACAGAGAGCCTAGGTAATGGTTTATGACCTCCACTTACTCTGCCCCTTTCCTGACTCTTTGGTTTCTTGATCCCTGTCTTTTCTTTAAAAATCTCTTCCCTGGTTTCCCACATCCTCTCCTGGCCTTGGGATTGGGGCCTATATTCTGATTCCTCTTTCTAGATTACTATAAAGTAATCCACAGACTCCCTCTACTCCAATTCTGAGGTTGATCCACTTCCCTGACTTTGGAAATCCCATGATTCTAAACAGAGCTCTATCAGTCAGACCCGCCCTGTGGGATCCTGTTGGCTCAGATCCCATTTGGACAGAAATGGAGTTTGGGGGTTTCTGTCTTGCACCAAACACTTAGGGGGTTAGTATGGAAACCTCTCAAAGAACTCTAAATTTAGCTTCTCATCCTCATGCAAGAGGTCAGTCCTTCAAGAGCAAACAGAGGACTAGAAAATATTTTGAGGAGAACCAAACTTACTGTGTCATTTGTTCATTCATTCAACAAACATTTGTTAAGTTTCCACTAGGTGCCAAGCATTGTGCTAGATTTAAGATGCTGCTAGTTCCCCCATGTTTGTGCTGCTCAAGAAGATAAGGCTAACGCCTATCCCATATGAACAGGCTTAGAGTAAAATCACTGCAGAGTGTTGCAATTTTATTTGGCCAATCAACAATCAAAGTGCCTGAGTGTTGCCATGGCCCAGATGCCAACAATATGTTGCTCAAAAGGTCTCAATGATAGACTGCTTATAGGAAATATTATGTATAATCCTTGGGCAGAATATATGATGTCAGGGTAATGTCCAATTCCATTTTCCCTCCCTGTGGTTAGTTTTGATGATTATTCTGGGATCTGCTTGCTTCATGAGACATCCCTATTTGAGCCCAATAGGGCTGACTCATCTCTTTATCATCATTCAGCTTGTAGATTCTAATATTCACCATGTGTTTTATTGGCTTATCTGCCTCTTGCCTGGAAACTTAATTGAGAGGAAATCCAAGGTCACAAGATGATGGAACAGATACTTAAATCTCTTAGTACAAGAAGCTGGCTTTGTTTTCCTTTATTTTATAGAAAAGAAAAGCAAAGCATAGTTGCAACTGGGTAATGTAGTCTATAATAAGGCCCACACATTTGGGCTCCCTGTATTGAGTTTCCCTTAAAAGAAACAGAAGCATCACAGTAAGGAATAAAAATCCATAACAAGGGGAGAGTAATAGAGTATGCTCACATAAAAATAGGTTTTGAGTATCTCTGTCTGGTAGCTTGGAAAGGTGGCAAGTAATGCAAGGCTTAGAAATGAATAGGATTCTAATGATTTCACCATAGAAACACTACAATGGTTTATTTTCAATGGTGCTGCAGGTAGAGACCGACTTAATGGCACTTGTAAATGCATAGTTTGGAAACTGAAGAGAGAAATTCTTTAGATAAAAAATGTATAGGATTTTTATGGGTAGCTTCATTCTATCAGCCATTATTCTTTCAGAAGTCTTTAATAACTCTGTGGTACCTCTAATGAAAAGCTTTCCTTAACAAAGATATCGTTACTTTAAAAAGAAAACTTGTTAATACTAGCCTGAACGATACAGAAAAGCTATTGAAAATCAATCGAAGAACCATAGGCAACTTGCCTTACTGTGATTGCTAGAGATTTTGCCCAAATTGTGCTAGATTTGTAAAGATTTTCATAATAGTGTTTGGATTCAGACCAGCTTTTGTTCAAAGTACTGAAGCAGCATGGGGGGGGGGGGTGTAGGAGAAGGACATGATTAGGACAGTAGTATTTAACTTTGCGAGCAGAATGGTTCCCCAGGGAGTCACTGACTCCATTTTCCCCACATATATCAATGGGAGAAATGCTGGATTCTTGGAAAGTGAGCAGAGGGCTGCCCAACTTGCTGGGATATAAGAGGAGAGAAATACCACTGAAACCCGGCAGTCATCCATTAGTGCTCCCAGCAGTGCTCTAATGAGACTAATAGGAGCAAGTGTTTGTAATGTGGGCCATGTTCTAGCATTTGAATTAAAAGTCAATACACATACATTGCTGGTGGGAATGTCAAATGGTTCAACCGGTTTTGGAAATCTGTTTGGCAGTAGCTACTAATATGATACTGAATATATGAATAACATAACACCAAGATATTTCATGCCTAGGAATATTCCCAACATAAATGCATACATATATTCATATGCACACAAAAATTTCATAGTAGCATTGTTTGAAATAGCCTCAAGTTGTAGACTACTCAAATGCCTATCAACAGTGAAATGGACAAACTACGGTAAATTTACATGAGAGAATACTATACAGCAATTAACTCAACAACTATTTGCAACAATATAAATGAATCTTATCAACACCGTGTTGAATGCAAAAAGTCAAATACAAAATACTGAATGAGTCCATTTATTTAAGTTCTAAACAGGATGAGTTATTTTATGATGCTAGAAATCAGGACAATGGTTACCCATAGGGGGTGTTGGAGACAAAAGGGAGGCTTCGGTCTCTGATCTAGGTGTTGATTAAAGTGGTATACTGCGTTTGTGAATATTTAATGAAATATTTACACGCATTTAAAGCATTTTTTGGCTCCTATAACTAGGGGGCTTATAAACAACATTTATGTCTCCTAGTCTGGAGGACGGGAAGTCCAAGATCAAGGCAGGGACAGACTTCGTGTCTGGACAGAGCCTGCTTCCTGGTTCCTAACAGCCACCTTGTCACCGTGTGCTCACATGGCAGAAGGGACAAGGTAACTCTCTGGGGTCTCCTTTATAGGGTCACTAATTCCATTCCCATAGGCGACCTAATTGCCTCCCAAAGGTCCCCCTCTAAATACCATCATACCAGGCATTAGATTTCAACATGTAAATGTGAGGGAGGGCGCAAACATTGAGTCTACAGCAGTATGCTTTTCTTCAATGACCTCCCTTCCTAAAGCTGGATGCAATCAAAAACAATAACTTTCTTATACAGTAGAAATAAAAAATATGTAATTGAACAAAAGTCCTTGCTCACATATCACACAAAAATGCAAAATACCTAAGAACATACCACAAGATATTTTTGAAGACATCTCTAGAAACAAGAATTTTTGCAAAAATGAAGACCTATGCAATGTTCATAGATGAGAAAACTCTCTGTGGTTCAATAACAAGGTCATACCTGCAGAAACTTGGCTACCAGTGCGAACTATCCTTCTGTGGTCTACCCCATCATGTGACAGCACTGCCAGCTCCAGGGGTCAGAGTAGGTCAGACTCAGACGATAGAGGAATCTCACACTCAGCAGAGCTGGAGGCAGAACTGGTGAAATATGGGAATTACCTAGCATTCTACTTGATAAGAGATAAAGGGAATGTGGAAATTTTCTGATCAGTGTCTGCATCTCAATGTTGTGTAATTTCTACCTCATTATGTTTTTAAAAAGAATCAAAGAGCAATATTGTCCAGAAAGGGAAAATGACTCCATTTTAGCAGAACCTAAGATAAACATCCTGCCCTTCTAGTTAACAAGACAGTCATAAAACTGTAGTGATTAAAACAGTGTGGAATCATCGCAGGAATAGACAGATCAGTGGAAAACAATAAAGAGTTAAGAAACTAATCCACATAAATGAGGAGATCGCATCTAACACTTGTCTTGGCAGAGACTATTCATTTATTTATTTTTATCATCAATTTAACTATATTTTCTAAGATAGGCACAAATTATAAGGTGTCAGGCATACTATTTCTATTCTTGCTTTATCCCCAAATTATAGGTTTAGAATAATGGGTTCAGTTGAAAGAGAAATACCCTGATTGCCACACCACCTTATTTAATCTAATATTTACTCCAGTGTCAATAAAATAGCTATATTTTTTATTTTCTGTATTTTTATTTATTTGTTTTATTCATAAAAATTAGATTTAACTAATATTACATATGATTCCTAAGAAAAATTATGGAAGTTAAACTTGTAACACTATACTCCCATCAAATTGGCAAAAACTAAAAGTCTGAAAATAACAGATATAGGTGATGATATGAAGCAATGACAACTCCCTGTGGGAGTGTAAACTGATGCAATTACTTTGGTATTAAATGGATGCCTAACCTGTGATCCAGCAACCCCACCTCTAAGTATATGTATGCTCTTTTGCACAGGTGCATCAGGAAACATGTATAAGAATGTCCATAGCAATATTATTTCCAAAATGTAGAAACAAAACCTACATCCCCATCAACAGCAAAAAGGATACATAAACTTCAGTGTAGCATATAGTGCAGCGGTTCTCAACCTGTGGGTCGCGACTCCTTCGGCGGTCGAACGACCCTTTCACAGGGGTTGCCTAAGACCATCCTGCATATCAGATATTTACATTACGATTCATAACAGTAGCAACATTACAGTTATGAAGTAGCAACGAAAATAATTTTATGGTTGAGTCACAACATGAGGAACTGTATTTTAAAGGGCCAGAAGGTTGAGAACCACTGATTATAGTGGAATATCATACAGCCATGAGAATAACTGAATCTCAGCCACATACAACTCCATGATGTCAAGTAATAGAAGCCAGACACAAAACAACATGTACAGTATGAGTCCATTTACACAGAACTCAGAAACAGGCATTATTATCCTCTAGTGTTTAGAGATACGTAATTAGGTGGCAAAAGTGTTAAGAAAAGTGCAGGGATGACAACCAGAAAAGTCAGGAAAGTGGTAACCTTTGAGGGAATGAAGGGATTGGGACTGAGAAGGAACACAGGGAGTGTGTAGGGTACTGGTGAGGGTTGGCTTCTTGATCTGGTTCATAGTCACACAGGTGACACTTTACTTATTAAATGTCTTTAGACTTTATTACTTTTCTACATATGTGCTTTATTTCCCAATCCTTTAGTTAAAATAAGTCAAACATTTGGGGTACTTTTTCTTGAAGGGCTGAGAACCTATGTCTCTGGACCATGACTTTCCTTGCCCTGTGGTTGGGCTCCTGGTGAGGCCCGAGCTCCTCCCAGCTCAGGTTTACTGCATGTAGTCTCCACATTAGGGAACAAATAACGCTTGGTCCTGAAATACTTCACATTTCACATGAAACTGAGCTAGCTCAGCATTCTCTATTTTAGAAATTTGGATTTATTTCTCCTTGTGGGATATATCATGAGCCTCTAATTGACTTTTTTTTTACTATACTTTTTAAATGAATCCAGGCTGTTTTGAAGTGTATTTTTTGATCTAGTGAAATACAGAGTGCTGTCGATTAGATATTCTGAATGTCATCTGTTTGTTATCATTTAGTAATGTGATATGCCTTGTATGTCCACTTTGGGGGCTTTTTAAAATTTATTTCTGTATTCACCACTATTGCAAAATCAATCAAATGTGAGCAAAAGCACAGGCAACTTGAATGACCCAGAACTGAGGTTTGAGCTGCCAAAACAAGCAGTAAAACAATTTTACTAGTCTAGTGATTGTCAGGAAGATAAGAGTTATAAACTTTATTTCAAGTAAGTTTCTGAAAGATCTGGAAATGTGGTTATCGGAATGCAGATTGTACAGAACTTTATGTCCCCTGATTATTCACAGATGCAAATTATCATGCAATTGGCAGCATATTAAGATATTGCAAAGATGTTCTGACATTAGTATTATGCTCCCTTTGTTACATTAGGGTCAGTCTGCTCATTCTTTCTGAAGAGACAGCCTAAAAGTTTGTATTCTTCCACACATGGAAAATGATCAGGTAAGAATTTTATTCAACCACATCCAACTAGTTAACCACCCTTCCTTACAGAGAATGGAATTTTTGTTGGGAAAGGGGCAAAAAGCAGTCACTTTTTAAAATATGTATTTTGGAATTGTTTGACTTTGATTAAAAGAGTGTTTCATAATTGTATGTCACTTCATATTTAAATTTCATATTAAAATCAAGATTAAAAAATGAAATTGATCAGCTTATTACTACTGCATCTCTGACTCAGTTCATGGCTGGCCCCGTTTGATTCTTCATGGGACAGTTTAAAAACCACCTCTCTGAAGTAGGTTCTTTCTGTTAGTCTCCCTCATGGTAACTTTTTCTTCCCCTTTGTAGCATTTATCACACTTTTTTTTTAATTGGTTACTTTTGTTTCTTTTCTTTTCTTTCTTTTTTTTTTTTGCTTAAAGTATTACACAGTGTCTTATGTCCATTGGTTATGCTTATATGCATGCATACAAGTCCTTCAGTTGATCTCTTACCCCCCCCCATTTATCACACTTTTAATCACGTTTATTTTATTGTTTATTTTGTCATCAGCCCCATTGACTGAAATCTCCATCAGGGTAGCTATTGCGTCTGTTTTATTCAGCTCTCTACAGCCCATGCCTAGCACAGTACAGAGTGCAGTCACTCAAATATTTGGATGAGATGGATGGATGAAATAAAATTACCAGATTGAAACTATCAGATGAAAACTGCCATCTTACCCTTTTGTACAAACTATGAGGTTGTAATCCCAGGTACGAATTCTTCCTCGCATTATTTCGCTAGACACTTGTTCATAATACTAAAGGGAGCTCAACACTAGGAATCAGCATTATGGACTCCATTTGGCAGTCAAACCAACCCACTGAGTTAAAGCAGGTTTCACCTTCTGTCAGAGATGCCTTTCTCCTCTCCTAACGCCATCATCTTACATACTAACACTCACCTCCCTCCCTTCTCCCCCTCCACCCAAAGCAAAGTAATGAAGATAAATAGGCATTTTACAGACAGGTAATCTCATGATAACAGATGCCTGTTATTTATACCAGCAAAGCCATTTCCACAGTGTCAGGACTTGCCTGCACCCACCAGGGTCAGATTCTGCCAGTTCGTGATCTGTAAAGGTGGAGGGTTCCTTAGGGCTCTGAGAACAGCTGTCCATGACTGCGAGGATCAGATTACAGGATCTCATTAACTCACTCCCCTTGCCTGCTCCCAGCCTTTTGTTAGGACCAAGACCTATTATTTCAACTTGTCTGGTATCAAGAGGGCCAGAGGCTGAGAGTTTTGTTTCACCTACTTCTGGCCAGTATCATTTTAAAGTGCATGCTAAGGAAAAGCAATAACAATAATGTTTATTGCAAATGTTGCTATGAAGTATGGAATTGTTTCATATATCTGAGCAACTAGTTCTTATTTGAAATTTCCTATTGTCTAGTTAAGAATGACAGTTTAAATATTAATCTGCAATAGTCTGTGAAATAAAGAGACATTAATAAAAATCCTAGGAAGTTTGTTTTGTGCTTTAATTTTTTTTTTTTTTTTAACGTTTGGTTTGGTAACTTATCTGAGGTATAAAAATGGCCCAAAGGTTATTAAAAGCATGTGTATCTGCTTGAGGTTCACTCAGCACAACAGACTGAGCTCAGAGAATGGGGCCAGCATTTTAGTTCTTCAAAGCACAAACTGCAAGGGCATACCGGTCTTCTGCAAGAGTCTGCTGTGGACAAGTGGAGGGTGACTGGGGAATGTTCCAAGATAAGGGGAAATATATGTGTCAAGTCTTGAAAAGAGAGAACATGGAAGGATTCAGAAATAAAAAGAATGCCATGTGCTGAAAATGTACAGAGGCAAGAGTGGAGTTAAAATAGAAAAAGCGTAGGAATAGGCCAGATTACGTATGGCTTCATAGAGTGTTTTAAAGATGTTGCTCTTTAACCCAAAAGCAAAGGAAGTGTCTATGGCTTTCATCATGCATGAAGGTAGGAAGATAGGAATGTGGTCAGATTTGTTTTTTGAGAAGACACATAGATTTGAGGTGGGTGATTAGTAAAAGTGAGGATGGGATGCTATTGCAGTAATCAGGATGAGAAATCATGGTAGTTTGGATTGGGATGTTGACAGTGTAGATAAAGAAGAAAGGAAATGAAAGGACTTAAGCCACATTTAAGACATAAAAATCAATATTAGTTGCTAATGAATTGGGTATGTAGTGTGAGGTAAGATGAAGGGTCCAGAATAACTTCTACATAGCTTTTCAGCAACTGGGTGAATAGTAATGCCATTCACTAAGAGATGACACTGGAGAAAACCACATATGAAAAAAGAGATAATGACTTCAGGCTTACACATATTGAGTCTGAGGTCCTTATATATCCAAGAGATGGTGTTGCATAAGCAGTTAGATACAAGTCTAGGGCTCAGAGAAGAGATCCGTCATCAGCACTGGTAATTCAGATCATGGGAACAAGTGAGACTGCCTGACCAGAGGGTACAAAATGAAAAAAAAAAGGCCCTGAATCTGGACTCTAACAAATTCCAGCATTTAGTAGTTGGAGGGGAAGAACTGACAAAGAGCCTAAAGGTAGTCAAGAGAGTTAGAACAGTGTTTCTCAACCTTCCTAATGCCGCGACCCTTTAATACAGTTCCTCATGTTCTGGTGACCCCCAACCATAAAATTATTTTCGTTGCTACTTCATAACTGTAATTTTGCTACTGTTATGAATTGTAATGTAAATATCTGATATGCAGGATGTATTTTCATTGTTACAAATTGAACATAATTAAAGCATAGTGATTAATCACAAAAACAATATGTAATTATAGATGTGTTTTCTGATGGTCTTAGGCGACCCCTGTGAAAGGGTCATTTGACCCCCAAAGGGGTCGCGACCCACAGGTTGAGAACCGCTGAGTTAGAAGAAAGGGGAGGGAAGGAATGGAAGCCAAGAAAAGAGGGTGTTTCAAGATGGAGGGAGTGATCAATGGTGGGGGCAAGGTTAATGTTGCTGAGCTTCGAATAATATGAGAACTGGACATTGTTTGCTGGATTTAGCAATATGATGGTCACAGGTAACTTTAGAAAAGGCCATTTTGTCAAAATGAAAGAACAAAGGCCAAAAGGAAATGGGTCTTTAGCAGAGTTAGATAATAGTCCAGTTGAGAGGGAGGAGAAGGATTGAATAAACAGGAAAGAAAAGGGTTCATTGGTTATATTGTCTAAGGATGCGTGCTGATGCTGGTATCATCCTATGTTAAATTGCAGACTGCCAGTATCTTCTTCTTGTCTATCAGCAGACACTACAAAAAAACCAAAAAGTCCCTCTATCATCAAAACATTGTCTCCATCTAGCTTCCTGAACCAGCAACCTCCACTTAGGCCAAGTCTATTGTTGATCCTTCAAACTTTAGTGGGCTCTTGTTCCCAGCCCTCCAAATTTACTTCCCTTTTGCTCAAGACTATAGCCACAGCAAAACCAATGCTTTAGCTACGGATCTTCCAACCTCATCTTAGGTCAGAGCCCCAGGCTTTTCACTTGCCTAAAATGGGAAGTGAAAGGAATAAATACTAGACTCACAAAATAGCAGTACTGTTCAATGGCTGAAAATATTTGCCCTATGTCATAGGAAGGGCCTATGACCAATCTCTTACTCTATCTCAGAGAACATCCAACTTCAAGGACAACCCACAGTTGTAAGCCAGATGTTGTACACTCTTGAGATTCTTTATGCATGCTTAATGGGTTTTCCTCTTGGGTCTCCCTCTAGCTAGGTTTCTATTAAATTCAATATGGCTGTAACTCCCACAAAAATCTAGTCCCATCTGTTTTACGTTTCTTTCCTGGACCTTTTAATGTCCTAACTTACTAGTTTGGAGAAAATATTGAAAGCTGAAAGTAGTAGATAAAGATTTGTGTTCAGGAAACAAGCTGTCAGCACAGATGTATGGTATAATTTTTACCAAAAGTTCAATATTACCTTAATGTGTATTCAGGGGAAAAGCTATAAATATAATGTTCACTCTAAATGGGATCATAAAACAATAGAATATTTTCATGGCTCTTTACCCAGACATTGGGTTGAGGCAGTTTTATTGTCTATTATTTCTGATTCTTCTGTGATTACTATTGGGGTTTCATAATGAAAGAAAGAGAGGAAGGCAGGATGGGAGGAAGGAAGGAAGGAAGGAAGGAAGGAAGGAGGAGAAAACATTTTTTAAACTGCTTTAGTTTTTGCTCTAACAAGCTAACAAGCATACGAGCATCTAGTTTAAAAATCCAGACTCCTGTGATATTTCCTTTGGTTCCATCTCTGCTCACCTCATGCTAAGAGGTAACACAATACAATAAGATCATAAACTTTAGAGACAGATCTGGGTTCAAATACCAGCTCCATTGTTCACTATCTGTGAGAGCTTGGGCAATTTTCTAACTCTCTCAGTTTCAGTTTCTTTGTGAAATGTTTAATAATATGAACCTTGCTGGGTCACTGTAAGGATTACATAGGATTATGTGTGCAAAGTCAATTATATATCAATATATGGCAGCTATTGTAAAACAGACTAAGACTTGACAAATGCATGTCTGTCTATTCCCTTCAATTAAAGAGAAAAATCTAATTGGAGTAAGAACCACCTGTTGCAGATGGAGCCATTCACAATAAGTGGAGTCAGTCACACTCAAGTTGTGACTCTCATAGTGGAGGGGACCAAATGCTCCTTATGATGATGTCAACATTATGGTTTCCCACGGAATATTCTTTCTCTCAAAGAGACTAGACTATGAGGTTTGGGGAATGGGGGGGAGGGGGGAGGTGCGCGGTGGTGAGTGAAACTGAATGCTACTTTGATGAATAAGCTTACTTCTTAGGGCCAGAGGAAATCAGCCACAATTCCTGCTGGTAGGGAAATTGACAAGGCACTTTCTACCTCTTTAACATATAAATCCAGAACAAACCCCTTACCCTTTGGTGTCTGCAAAGCCTGAGAAGCTTGAGTTCATGACATCAGGAAGAGCACAGATGAGGAAACTCCAATGAGGAGCAGGAGAGAGCCCTGAAGTGAGATCCATGTCAGAATTCTAGCTTACATCACTAGAAGATAATAATTTGCATTGTTTTAGCCTCTAAATCTGTGGTATTTTGTTATGGCAGCAGTAGAAAACTAATATCTAAATATTGGTGAGAATGTGCAGCCACTGGAGGTCTCACAGATTTTGGGGAGAGTGTAAAATGGTACAACCACTTTAGAAAACAGTGTAACAATTTGTTCTATAGTTAAATATAAAGTTACCATGTGACTCAGCAAATCTACTGTTGGACATTTACCCAGAAAAGAAAACATATGTCCACAGAGAGATTTTTACATGAATGTTCATAGCAATTTTATTCATAATAGCCCCAAACTAAAACAACCTAAATATCCACCAATGTATAAATGGTTATGTATATATTTTGCTATCATAATACAATGGAATATTACTTAAGAAGGAAAAGGAAGAACTACTCTTATGAGCAACAACATGGGCACATCTCATAAACATTTTGAGCAAAAGAAGAAGCCAGACAAAAGATTGAATACTGAGGTATTTTTCCCCAATTATATGAAAATATAGAATAAGTGAAACTAATCAGTAGCAATAGAAATCAGAGTAGTGTTTGTTTGGGGCAGGAGGTGGAGTGGGATTAACTACAAAGGGACATGAGGAAACTTTGTAGGGTTCTATGTATTGATTAGGGAGGTGGTTACATAACTATGGACTATAAAACAAAACTCACCAAACTGCATATTAAAATTATATGTAAGTTATGCCTGAAAGAGTTGATAATAAAGTTAAACATGCTAGGTGACATTGTACATGACATAAAAACTTGGTTGCTCATAGGCAAATAGACATAGGTGCTAATCTTAACTCTGACATTAACTAGGCTATGTTACCTGGAAGAAAACACTCAATTTATCTGAATTCCCATCTTATTCTTACTTATCAAGTAACTAGAGGCCCGGTGCACAAAAATTCGTGCATTCTGGTGGGGGTCCCTCAGCCCGGCCTGTGCCCTCTCGCAGTCTGGGACCCCTTGGGGGATGACCACCTGCTGGCTTAGGCCTGCTCCCTGGGGGATTGGGCCTAAGCTGGCAATCAGACATCCCTCTGGCAGCCGGGGACCCCTTGGAGGATGACCACCTGCTGGCTTAGGCCTGCTCCCTGGGGGATTGGGCCTAAGATGGCAATCAGACATCCCTCTGGCAGCCGGGGACCCCTTGGAGGATGACCACCTGCTGGCTTAGGCCTGCTCCCTGGGGGATTGGGCCTAAG
>NW_005368341.1:7474348-7477451 GCF_000412655.1 Myotis brandtii | reverse complement strand
TGGGGGTCCCCACTGGGGTGCCTGGCCAGCCTGGATGAGGGGCTGATGGCTGTTTTCAGGCTGGACACACCCCCTTTAGGGTGGGGGTCCCCACTGGGGTGCCTGGCCAGTCTGGGTGAGGGGCTAAGGGCCGTTTTCAGACTGGCCGGCGACTGAAGCTCCCAGCCTCTCCTTTTTTCTTTTTTTATTTTATTCTGGGATTTACTTACCTTCTATAATTGAAACTTTGTTGCCGTCACTGGAGCTGAGAGCTGGCTCCTGCTCGCTCCCAGCTCTGAGGCCACGGCCTGCTGAAAGCAGGTATCTGGGGTTTGTTTAGCTCCTATAATTGAAACTTTATTGCTTTCAGAGTTCAGAGCCAGGTCGCGGCAGGCAAGGAACCTTGGCTTCCTCCATCACTGGAGCAAGCAAGCCTCCTGCTCGCTTCAACTACTTGGCTGCCGGCCGCCATCTTAGTTGGCAGTTAATTTGCATATCACCCTGATTAGCCAATGGGAATCGTAGCGAAGGTATGGTCAATTACCCTTTTTGTCTTTTATTAGATAGGATGGGTTAGACCAAATCAGAGGTTCTCAATACTATCTGCATGTTACAATCACTTGGGAAGCTTTTTAAAAGTACTAATGTTGTGTTCAGGTTACATGCCCTAAGATTGTCTCTTTTAAAAAAATATGTTTTTATTGAATTTAGAGAGAGAAGAAGGGAGAAGGACAGAAACATGGATAGGCTGCCTTTTGCATGCCCCCTATTTGGGATTGAGCCCACAACTGGGGCATGTGCACTGACCAGAAACCAAACAGGTGAGCTCGTGACTCATAGGTTGGCCGATGCTCAACCTCTGAGCCACAGGGACTGGGAGATTGTCATTTTAAGTCTCTGACATTGGGTTCAAGCACTGGTATTTTTTCCAGAAACTTCTTAACTGATAATAATATGTATTGTTGTGAGAATCAGAGCTTTAGAAATTTATTCAAAGAGAAGTCTGCAGTTTTGTTTCCTTAGAAATTGGCCTCTGGTCTCCAAGAATAGCATCATTGAATATTGGACTATGGCTTAGAAATTGTGAAAAATGTTGGAAGAGATGCCAACATTTCTCCAAAATATTAAATGGAGAGTCATTTTTTATGAAGAATAAAGATTCAATAACCAGTGCCAACTTCCTCCATCATTATCCCAGACTAAATGGATATAAAAGATATATTATCAGATTTACAGGAACTGCCTTCCAAGAGAAAAATAATCAGAATATTCTTGCATTTATAAAATTTTGAATTCATTTTGAATTTGTTGTAGTTCAAATTTCCTTTTTTATGTAATAGGCCTACCTGGTTAGGAAGCCGACTGTTTCCTTCCTGGTGGCCTATCCAAGAGGCCATTTAATTTCTAGGCTCTTAAAATGATCAGGGCACCTGAAGAAGCACCTTCCGTGCTAGTTCTCAGTGAATCACAGGAAAGACCCATGAGTTCCTTTCACATTTTGAATCTAGTCAAAGTGCAATCCAATTTGCTAATCCAAAGAGTAATTATTCTCTTTGTGGATTATCCAGATGCCCCGTCTCCCTTATTTCTTTGGTCATTTGATCACCATTTTTCTATTTCTCTATCAGAAGAGAAGCTTGGGCACTTGAAGGAAACCAGGTCATAGTTAAATATATTTGTTTACTTGAAAAATAGCTCCATTTGTGGGCAGAAATGGAAACTCTTTTTGGAAGAAGTGGTTTTAGAATTATCCTAAAATTATTTATTACAAGCTCTCCATGCTTGATGCTATTGACATGGTGTGTGTGTGTGTGTGTGTGTGTGTGTGTGTGTGTGTGTTTACTGGGGTGGGTGGTGGGAGAGATAGTTATGATAAACAGTAGACTCTTTCAACAGCTCAAGCCTGGAACATGGGGCTAACTCTATTTTTAAAAGCTGTTATTTGCCAAAGTTTTTTTTTTTCTGTTTAACTTGCTATCTCTTAAGCCATGGAGTAGCTAGCTATGAGCACAAGTCAATGTCATTCGTTTAAAAATTATCCCAATGGGGGCAATAGGGATCTTGAGAAAGAAAACCCACACTAGTACAATAACATATGGTCTCACAAATTCACAATTGACTTTTCTTGCAGCTGTGGTTCAAATTATAGGCATTTCAGATGCTTGATGGTCACTTTAATTTACTGTGAGGAAGTGTATGCTGAGCATCTGGAATGACATGGTTTTTTCTTTAATCATTTTGATTTAGGTGACACTAATTACAAGTATCATCATGGTCTGTGGAGAAAACATTGGTTTTACTGTTACCTGCCAGGACTTGTTCCCATCCTCCACCAGGGCCTTCATTTTCTTGGACTAAAAGGGGTTAAATCACTGTTCTTAAAAGGTCCTTTGCCACTGAGAAGCCTGGCATGAGCATGGATTTATAACAATGGAACAAATTGGTGAGTTTGCTTAACCAAACTAACACATTAAAAAATTAATAACAGTGGTATTTAAGGTAACTGAAAAAAGCAGTGCACATCTGCCCTCGAAATTTTATAGCTTAATAGGTGTAGCAACTTAAAAGGCCTTGGAGTAACAAACTGTTTCTGTCTCTGACTACATAGGTAGTTTTGCAAAACACTATACTGGGTATCCTGCCAAGCAGGCATTAAGTTTGCAATGGGGCAAATGCCTTACTCTGAGCTTGTCAGTCATTCTGTTTCCTGTTTTAAAGGTATAAGTTAGAAAGGTCAAAGTAATCATTTAACTCTAAATCCCAAGAAGAGACTTACACTCAAGATCAAAATATCTCAGACAACCAGAGGCCTTTCAAACTAGAGGGAAGATCCAGGAGCTATGAATAAACATACTTCAATATGGAGACATAGTTAACGTCTCAATAAATAGTTACTGAATGAATAAAATGAGAATCCCAACCAATCAGATCTTTAATAGAAGCTGTTTAACAGTCCCTAGAGTTTAAAGGTATCTTATAAATATGAGCACCTCAATTGTTAAAAAGAAATAAGTAGAATCACAGAAAGACACTTTCTATTGAAAAGATCCAACTCTGTTGGCACAAGTTACTTTTGGCTCTGGGCTCCCTGAGCCTCATTTGTCATTTGAGATATATGAAGGTA
>NW_005368341.1:7428668-7474326 GCF_000412655.1 Myotis brandtii | reverse complement strand
AATATTTTTTTCTTCATTACCAGTTTCTAGTGAAGATCAATGAACAAATAAACTGAACAGAATTGAAAAATGAAAAATGCAGTGTTTTTTTATATTATCCTATTTATGTTTTCCCATTTAAAAAAGGTCTTTTCCTTTGTTTCTTTCCCACATACATATTGATAAAGGTATTTGAGATTCAGACACTGCATTTCTTCTGGACTTTATAAATAACAATGCTTTCTGTCATGGGTTCATTCAGAGAGGCTGTACTCCATTTGTTACCATTGCAACTAGTTAATTAATATTAACAATAGTGAGAGAGCAAAGGGGAGGCCAGACATTATAAGCATGGTCATCTGGGCAGCTTCACCTGGAAGCTGCAAGCTTACACTTCCCAGGGAACCACCAGTCCATTTCCTGCAAATCACTGGTCGGGAGGGGTTCAACAAAGGGGAAGATGGCCGCATGTGCAGTAAAGTCAGGATGATGTAGGGAAGGTGCTTGTCTGTCAGTCTAACCTCAGAAAAAAACAATCGGCTAGAGGGGCAGAGCCACCTCAAGCATGGGAAATCCTGAAGACTTAATTGGTTAGGCTCCTCGATATAACCCGGAGAGGAAGAGTTCTCGCCCTCTTGTTCCTCTTGCTTCCTTGTACTCACTTGCTCTGTGATCCACACTCGCCTGCCATGTGGTCCTAGAAGCTGCATGGCCCATGGCTATACAGACCCCACATCCAATGGACTGCAGCTGGGAACACAAGCTAAGCTAGCCAGATGCTAGACTGGACTGTGCTTTAATATGCAGTAAAGACTGTGGGCAGTAGCTTTAATTCTAGCTCTGCTGAAGACAAGAGGGGACCTTTTCCATGGTGGAACTGAGGGAGGTGGCACTTGGAGGGGAACTCCCTTAAGGTTACCTCATCAATAAAGCTTTCCACTATACCTCAACCTCCTGTGGGGGAAGGAGGGGTCAGGAAATTCTTGTTCCCATGGCATCCCAAGGGCTCTACTTCCAGCAGTAATAGGTGGGGATGCAGAGGGCACCCCACTGATAACAAATTAGTCCAGAGACAATTAGGCCCAGTCCTGTTCAGTTGGATTTGTTCTCCCTTATTTATATGCTTTGAAGCAAATTATTTCCTTATTAGCACATTCTTCCATAAAGGAAATCAAAGGACAGGACACCATCATATATTTTAGAGTTAAAAAGGCATTAGACCCCAGCCCACACCTTCCTGCTACCAAAGCATAAGGTCATGAAAGACCCATCTGCCTATAGCAAAGCTGGGTGTTCTCCAGGCCCCTGTGCAGTGTGCTGTTTTCATTACTGTGGTATAATTAATTTAACTGATAAAAATGCCTTTGGCACAGAAAGGTGAAAGGCCTTAGTTAAAACGGGGATAATCACTTCCCCAGCCCTTCCTACCCTCTTCTCTGTCTTGGCATTTGAAAAGTGGCATTGGTTGAGAAGTCCCAGCGCCTGCACTGAAGATATTTAAAGCTATGGATCCTTCGCAGCTTGTTGGTTCTGTCCTTCAGTTCCATTCTTACAGAATCTGCAAAACATAGATTCTATGGAGAGGAACCTCTTAATACTAGATGCTTTTCATGCCTTGGTTATTTAAAAAAAAATTTAGCAACTTCAATATACTCAACTCTACTCTAATTAGAGTATATTCTGGATTGATAAATTATGAAATATGTACTTAAGGAGATTTATGTTATAGACATTTGAACTAAATTATTCCTCAGGTAAAGTTATCATGGTGGCAGTCTACCAACATAAATTCTTCCCTGTCCAATTAGTCTACCAATCATGCCAATCCCATTCACCTTACCAGTGTGTGGTTGGTTTAGGAAAGGTATGTGAGCTGATTCTATGAGGGAAGGTCTGCTAAGAGGAGCTCTGGCTTCTGGGAAATATTTCCTTGCTCCTAAAAAAATTCACAAGGAAGATATGGCCCCTTTTCTTTCTGTGGACATAGTTATGCTTGCATGTGATGCCCACAACTGCTGCAGCCACCTTGATGCCTATCTGAGAATGAATCCAACATGTAAGCATTGCAGAGCTAAGGAAGATGTCAGAGAGGTGCAGGCAAAGCCCTGAGAAACTGTGACTCTGGAAAATAGTAAATTATTTTAACCTGTTTGATAGAGGCTTCCTGTTAACCCCTAGTATAAGGCATCCTCATTGAAAATTTAGGTGATAAAATTATAACTTAATAATTCATAAACCACCCTCACACCTCATCTCTGTGAAAATGCTTCAAAACAAATAGCTTGTTGATACAGGGCCATTCCCTATAAATTTATCTGGAAGTAAATGTGAATCTCAGAGAAGAGAAATAATAATTCTTTATGAAGGTTCTTCCTGGATACTCTGCTCTGCTTGCTTCAGGTGGGTTGCATAAAGCATACAATTAACCAAATATAAGGGAGGGGGAGGTAGGCATCAATCAATGTCCTTATTGAATGTCTGCTGGTGCCAGAATTCTACCAGAGATTTAATCAAGAGCAGGAAAATTATTTATATTATTTTCATGAAAAAGAGTGTTTATATTCAATTATCCATTTCTAGAAGAAGTTTTCTTTCTTTTTTTTTAATAACTCTTTTTTTTCTCCTCACCCAAGGACATTTTTCCATTGATTTTTAGAGAGAGTAGAAGAGAGAGGGGAAAACAGAGAAATATCAGTGTAAGAGAAACACATCGATTGGTTGCCTCCTGCACTAGCCTTGGGCCAAGGAGGAGCCTGCAACCAACGTAAATGCCCTTGACCGGAATCGAACCTGGGACCCTTTGGTCCACAGGCCATCACTCTATCCACTGAGCCTAGTCATCTAGGGGCAAAGGAAGTTTTCTTAATTTCCAATCTGATAGCTCTTACACTATTAGAATCTAGTGCTTGATGAATTTGTGTTGACTTTTCTTTGCCAGCCAACATGAAGATTGCCAGACCCTGCCAAAGTCAGCACTAAAACTATTTCTCATGAGAAATAACAATAATATTCTTTTCCTTTATTGCAACTTTAATCCAAGAATCTTAAGCCTATATAAACATTTGCCTAACAATACATGCAACATTTCAATATTTGGTTGATGGGGAAATTCAACTAGATGCAAGAACACGGAAATAAAAATAGAACCCAGAATCTTGACTCATACTAATATTTCAATATATTGTTTCCACCTAACCAGTCACGAAAAATAAAAAATTACAGAGGTTTCAGCAGGACAAACAACAAAGCTTTTCCAACCCTGGTGATTCATTATTTTTCTTTTCCTGCCTTGTAAAATTATTTTTAATTTTTAAATTTGTGTTACATTTTCTTTTTGACAGTGGCAGTGCTGAATTTCAAAGGATGAAGAAATTCATCTGATTATGACTACCTCAATATCTTGGGTTTGCCAAAAAATTTGGCAATATGTGAGGAGTGACGTTTCTTTGACTATTTAGAGCTTCCTGTTGGACTGAAGTATTGTCAAAACAAACTTTCCCATTGTTGTTAAGTAATTCTCTTTCTAAATTGAAAGAGAAGATAATGAAATCAACTTTTGGAGGAATAAAAAATGGTGATGAATTAAATGTTAATATTCTGAGGTTCAGCAGATTATGAAGAGAACTTCAAATTCCATTATTTAGGACTTAGGATATGTCAGCAGAAGTTAGGTAAAAGTTTAAGAAAATTCATGGTGAAACTAAGATTTCATGTCATTATATTTAACAGACAACAAGCTCTTTGAACACAAATAAAAATTAATAAGCTAATTGTAAATTGATCATTCCCACCCAGGGTCTTAAATTGGCAACATTTTGATTAATCCATTGTTGGTTGATTGGTGATTACTCTGTCTTGATCCATAAGGTTTTGAAGTATCTTCTTAGAAAGTAATATTTTATCCTATATAATAAAAGGCTAATATGCAAATCGACCAAACAGCAGAACGACCGGTTGCTATGACATGCACTGACCACCAGGGTGCAGACGCTCAATGCAGAAGCTGCCCATGGTGGTCAGTGTGCTCCCACAGGGAGAGCACCATTCAGCCAGAAGCCGGGCTCCCACAGGGAGTGGGCCTAAGCCATCAGTCGGACATCCCCTGAGGGCTCCCAGACTGCAAGAGGGCGCAGGCCAGTCTGAGGGATCCTCCCCCCAAGTGCACAAATTTTGTGCACTGAGCCTCTAGTTTAAAAATAATTCTATTTAACTAATTCTTTTTGTGTATCTCTCTAATTTAGTCTGTCTTAGCCAGGGGTCTGGTCTGCCCAGCACACAGCCAGTGAACTCTCAAAAAGCAGCTTGATAGAAGATCTTACTAAACATCGCCACATGTGCCTGAGGCTGAGTTCACAAAGAGAGTACAGAGGAATGTGTGGATTTCCATCTAGTTTACATTTTGAGCCTCCCATCAATAACTCTCAATAATCCTTGCCAGGGACCTACACTGAAGTTATGTCATAAACTACTTAAAAGGATATATTAAAGCTGAAGCTTAATATGGAAACCCAAGATACCACAGGAAACAGATCTAGATTTAGTAGACCGCTTACATTTAGTAGAATGCCAAGTCGTATGTATTATTGTAATTCTTGGAGGTATACTTTTTTTCTTTTTCTTCTTCTTCTTCTTCTTCTTCTTCTTCTTCTTCTTCTTCTTCTTTTTAGATTAGACAAGATCTTTCCATCTCTGGTTGTTAATCTTGCTCTGAAATAACAACTGATGGGTAATTTCTAATTTTCAAAGAACTTTATTATTACTTAGTATATCGGCTGCTCACCTCACAACTGCCATATCAAATAATTTGGACAAGCATTTTTATCCCCACCATTACCACTTGTTCTAGACGGCTCCGCTGCTGAATTGGCCTTAGAATCCAGTCTCCTGATTTTTCATCCATTTATCTTTCCTCTCCACCATTGTTATTTTCTTACATAATCCTGAAATGTGTGTGGATTAGCCTTTACATCCTAATTAATTTCTATTTAAACATTGTTACTATCTTCATCTTTATTTTCCTGTACTGTCTCCATAAGAACCAAATCACCAAATAAATCCCCATTTCTAGGCATAATTTCTCTCTAATATTGCTATAAATTATTCAGTAGATTTATGCTGTATCTCAAAGGCTGATGAACTTCCTTGTGGAGTATTTCTCCTGTACCATTCAAGATAAAAACAACTGCATACTACTATTGTTACACTATTGGACAAAGCCCGCGTTACAAAATCCTCTATGAAATCTTTAAAACTTTCTGAAATTGATATGAGCCACCCCATTCAGAGGGGAGGGGAATAATAAGAAATATTCTCACTTCACTGTTTAAAGTGGTTAAAGCAACTTTATCATGGAAAAAATTCAACAAACCCAGGTCCTCTACAGGTCTCTTCATTATTATGCTCTCTGCTATAACAAAGTACTTTATCTGGCATCAAAATTATATTAATGCCCTATTCACACTGCTCTTGCACAAAACAAATACTTCTTTGTGTCTGAGTTTTCCACATGGCTGCCCTGATGAAACATATGCCATTGGCGGACAAATATATTGATGCACACAAAAAGGAGCAAATTAATTCCAGAACCTAGTTAGAGATAAAAGATGCCATTTCCTTATTTTCTGAAATGTGACTTATATCAAATGTCACACTGAGCTATATTTGTGGAGGAAAAGCACACTGTAACTTCATAACCAGCCATTTTTCTAACTTGACACTTTGTCCGTTCCAAAAATGCCGGGCAGAATTGTGGGCAGCTTCTTCCCGCCACTTCTGGCTGAGCCCATTCAGTAACTCTTAACGTTATTATTGAAGATGAATGAGCCACCCAAGGTTTTAGCAACTTGATTCCAAAATCTCTGTAATGTGTTGGTACAAATGCAGAGAGCCAAATTTTGAAGTTTCCTGGATCAGCAAGAATACCCTTTCCTGAGAGGACTTTTAATGCTTCCTTTTTCTGGTTGAGGTGGGATTCCACAAATCCTCCTCAAAAATTTTGGTACCCTTGCCAGAAATTGAAGAATAAAGGGAAGAAATGGCAAACCTTTCTTTAATTATTATCCAAACAATTATCAGTAAGTAGCTACTTCATTGAGTAATTATTTGCTGGAACCCAGAAGCTAACAGAAGAGAGATTTTTACACATGAATAAGATGCTTTCACTCTCAATCAGCACATCTAAGCCACTCTGCTTCCACATTTTAGACTGAAGCTGAAGTAAAACTATTTTCCAGATAGCTGGATGAAAAGTAAAAATTAAAACAAGTTTCAACAGTCATGCAGTGCACAATCTGAGTGAATTAAAGATTTGGGCATTTTTATTTTTATTCAATTCACTTGTAACAGTTTGTCAAGTTAGGCCTAGCCTTGGATATTTCCATGTTATCTGGCAGAAACAGCATGCTGACCCTGAAATTCTGATATGACATTCATTCATTGAAAAGAACACACACCTCTTCCATCACCATGCAGCCTACTTCCTGATGTATACAGGACAATTCATACATAATGAATGAATGAATAAGTAAGAATAAAGTGTTGGCTGTTCGGTAAATGATTCCTTCCTTCTCTTGGGAAACATAGCCATTCATTCTGATACAGAGTGCTCTTGAAAAAAGAAATGGTCTGGAGTCAATATAAGGGTCAACGTGCGAGTGAGAAGATACAGAGGGAAGAATTCAAACAATTGCTAGTCAGAACTTGACTAAACTGGTAGTTGTTTCCTATGCCTACTTCAGACTTTGTATCTATATTAGTCAAGGAAAACAAGAAATTAATGGAAAGACAATTGCTTTAAGCTCCAAACTAAAAACAAAAAACAAAAACCTAGACCATAACCCTTCTCTGAAATTTTAAAATTGGTCTTGTAATACTTTGGTCTACATCATTATGAAGCTGAAGCAGCACCATACCACATCCTGAAGTAGAAGGACTTGTGCAAATTTGCAAAAGGTTTCTATATCACCAAAAGCTGAAAGTCTCGCTTCTGTAATATTTGCCTAGCATACTTGACTCATATGCAGGATTCCATTGGTTTCAAGGGAATTTTTACTAGAAGTAGGATGTGAAATCCCAAATCCCACTTACAAAAAAAGAAATATACCTTTTTCCACTTTGGCTTTCTGTTCACAAATATTCTCTATCTTGTTGAAATAAATTAAAAGATAAGAGCTGAAAGTCTCGCTTCTGTAATATTTGCCTAGCATACTTGACTCATATGCAGGATTCCATTGGTTTCAAGGGAATTTTTACTAGAAGTAGGATGTGAAATCCCAAATCCCACTTACAAAAAAAGAAATATACCTTTTTCCACTTTGGCTTTCTGTTCACAAATATTCTCTATCTTGTTGAAATAATTTAAAAGATAAGTTATATCATCATATATAATAAAAGCCTAATATGCTAAGTGCCTGGTTGTCCAATTGTCCATTCAACCAATCAAAGCGTAATATGCTAATGATATGCTAAGGCCACTCATCCACTCGCTATGACCACAAGGGGCAGACAGTCGACCAGTTGACCAATTGCTATGACGTGCACTGACCACCAGAGGGTAGATGCTCTGACTAGTTAGTAGGTTACCTTGCTGCTGGGTCCAGCCAGTTGGGACTGAGTGAGATGGGAGGGACATGCCCTGGAGCCCTCCCATGGTCCCTCCTCAGCTGGCCAACCTCCCGCATCCCTCCCTGGACCCAATCATGCACCGGTGGGGTCCCTCGGCCTGGCCTGCACCCTCTTGCTATCTGGGTTGAGGGACCCACCCCTCCCCCCAGTGCATGAATTTTGTGCACTGGGCCTCTAATGTTAAAATAAGAGAATGAAAGAATCTAATGGATCTTGATAGTCAAAATTCAAGCACAGTCAGCCAGAGAAATGAGTCTTCCAATCGAAACTATGTGTTGGGTTTTGTCAGGCAAAAACCAAGAAAGACAAAATACAAATGGCTGCAATATAATAAAAAGAGAGAGACTACTATATGACTAGAGTTACTAATTATAAAATAATGTGTGAGTGACAAAATGTTTATGCTTTATAGATAGAATTACACATACAGTTTCATTGCTAATAGGAAGGAGAGGTTGGAGAAACTCAGGGAGGAGAGAAAGAGGGATTTATTGAAAACCTACTACACGTACTACAAGTACTATATTACTACTTTTTGCACAAGTTATTCAGAGGTATAATTGCTTATAGACACAGTTTATCCTAAGCTTTATAAAATTTTAGTTTTTTGAATGGCTCATCCTGTTGGTGCTTCAGATTACTTGTCTCTGTATGGCTGGGGATCTCCTTTAGATTATAAATTATCTTGAGTTAATGGAAATAGCTCCCAGGTAAAAGAAATTGGATTTTATTCCCTGACTTGTCTTTAATGCACTGCAGGGTCTTTGGTGGTTAGTGTATAACTTCACCTACACTAGAGCCCTGGAGGCCTGACTCATGTACACCACATCACATTGGAAAAATGGCGATTTTAGCAGAAGAGTCAAACAAGTTACGATTGAATAAATATTAATTCATTCAAATTCTTCATCATAAAAACCCTAACAGGTGTAAGATTTAACTCCTGATATAATAACATCAAGGCTCTGGAATTTTTTTCCTCTCTGTTAATGTTAATTGTCATCTAGCTAATGAAAGTCTAAATTTATACCTTTTATTCTTAAAATGCAGAATCTCTTATATAGGAATTAGCCTAAGAAAATTACCTATAAAAATTCTGGCAATAAAAATGTTCACTACATTGTTATTTATAAAAGCCCCATATTTAAAGCACCATACAGAGGCAGAGCAGCATCGAACAGACTGTCAAACTACAGCAGGAAGGCCGGGGAGGGTTGCGGGGAAAGGTAAGAGATCAACCAAAGGACTTGTATGCATGCATATAAGCATAACCAATGGACACAAGACACTGGGGGGTAGGGGAGGCCGGTGGAAGGTCAAGGGGGAAAATAAAAAGGAGACATATGTACTACTCTTTGTAATATTTTAAGCAATAAAACAAAATTTTTTAAAAAATTAAAAAAATAATAATAAAAATACAAAATAAATAAATAAAGCACCATAAATATCCATAAATGTGATACTTATTGACTAAATTAAGGTTAAAACAAGATATAATGGAAAATGGTATTTTGAGAGAATGAAAAGATGTCAGTAGGAAACTCCAAGGGCCCATCCCTAAACAGAAACCCTGAAAAAGCTAACTAAAGCTGTCGTAATCAACTTTGTCAGAACTATGAAAGATAATCAAACATTTACAGCAGCCAAATAAATGCTTAATCAAGAAAGGGGTAACTGAAACCCAGTAAGAGAGCTTTGTGGTGTTACAACTTACCTTTACCCCACCCCATCCCCTCTGGGACAAATTCAGTCTTGAGAACAGCAGCCAACATTCCTGGTGTGGATACTGAGTATTGGTGAGAACAAAGAGGACCTTATTTCCAAGGAATCAATGACCCTACATGTAAATGGATTAAATGCTCCAATTAAAAATGTTCAATCAAAAGATTGATAGAAAGACTTTTCTTAAAATTATCCAACCATATGCTGATTACAAGAGACTCATTTTAGATCCAAAGACACAAATAGGTTGAAAGTAAAAGGATGGGGAAAATACCTGCAAATAGTAACCAACAAAGAACTGGGATTGTTATACTAATATCAGATAAAATACATTATAGATCAAAAATTATTAGGAAAGACAAAGAAGGACAGCATATATTGACAAAAGTGGCAATGCCTCAAGAAGATATAACAAAGATACATGCACACCTAACAATAGAGCCCCAAGATATATGAAGTAAAATTGAAAGGAGAAATAAGCAGTTTTATACTAATAGTTGAAGATTTACATACCCCACTTTCAATAATAGATAAATCAACTTGACAGAAGATTAATAAGGAAATAGAGGACTGGACTAATACCTTAAGTTAACTAGATCTAACAGACATATACAGAACATTCCACCCAACAACATTGGAACACATATTTTTCTTAATTGCACTTAAAAAATTTTCCAGATTAGACCATATACATATTAGGCCATAAAACAAAGTTTAAGGTTGAAATGATATGAAGCATCTTCTTTGGAATGAAACTAGAAATCAGTAACAGAAGGAAAACTGTAACTCACAAATATGTGGAAATTAAATAACACACTCAAGTAACCAATGGGTCAAAGAAAAAAATTATGTGGCAAATAAGAAAATACTTAGTTGAATGAAAATGAATCCAAGGACTCTGAAGGACTTAATAAAATCATTAAAGCTGAAGTAAAAGTATATATATATGTTGACATGGAAAGATGTTCATATTCTCTCAAGTGTAAAAAGAAAAAGGCCAGCCTTTTGTATATAGGAGGATCCCATTAAAATACCCCATAAGTTGCATTTAAAGAAAGAGAAAAGCATCTAAGAGATCAGACAAAATGTCCATTATGATTATCTTTAGTCAGTCACTTTTGATATTATATTTATTTTTTCTTTCTGTTTATCTACATTTTCTAAATTTCCCCAATAAATATGTATTAATTAAGTAAATTACAAATAACATTTAATAAAAAATAAAATGAAATGAAAACTAAATAAGTGCTATCTATACTAATAAAAGGCCAGTATGCTAATTAGACCAGATAGACCGGATGTCTTCCAGATATCCTTCCGGACAAAGCCACGATGGCAGGGGCCAAGGCAGAGGTGGTTAGGGGCAATCAGGCCAGCAGGAGAGAGCAGTTAGGAGCACCAGGCAGGCAGGCAGAGAGGTTAGGGGCATCAGGCAGGCAGGTGGAGTGGTTAGGAGCGATCAGGCAGGCAGGCAGGTGAGCGGTTAGAAGCCAGTGGTCCCGGATTGTGAGAGGGATGTCTGACTGCCAGTTGGACATCCCCCGAGGGGCCCCAGATTGGAGAGAGTGCAGGCCGGGCTGAGGGATGACCCCCCATCCCATGCACAAATTTCATGCACCAGGCCTCTAGTAAGAAAATAATTGGGCATGTCGTTTTATACAGAATATTTCTTCAGTTACTAGTTTTAAAAGCATAGAATTACTGAAACAAGCAGACAAAGAAAAGGTAACATTATTTAAAACTAGCAAAATATTACATGCATATAACAGGCAAATTTTAACAAAATTCTTATATAAAATAAGCTTTTGAAGAAGTTTTCAATCAGAACATTTAGCTACTGCCCTGATTTCTCCTTGAAATGATTTACAGTTGGATAACTTAAGCTTCAAGGAGAAAGTAAGCCCGAGCCTTAAGAAGCACTATTTCAGGTAAATAATTATTTCACTGCTACCAGTATTTGGAAGAGACATTTCAGGGTGATTGATCCTCCAGCGAACAGAAAGGAATTTCCTCTCTGACAATCTGGGCCTCTTCAGAGACTGTCAGCAGGGCTTGCTTGCTTTCCCATTGTTGGAAATCCAGTTTTGCATTACATTCATTTCAAGGATAAAAAATTTATGGGACTAAAACATCCAAATACATTTTCTCTCTGGAGCTTTGTCTTTAATATAAGGAAACTTTTATCATCTCAAAGTCATCACACATTTGATAAAGAAAAAGTCAAGTCAGAAGATGCAAATCAAATCATAGAGAGTGGGACTTAACTGGCAAAACAAAGGAAGGACAGGCTTCTTTTGTGCCTTTATTTCTGAGCTTAGTACCAAATATGGATCTTCTTTATGAAAGAATTAATCTTGAGAACTGCTGGGCCCCAGCAAAGATCAGAGAATGGGGTAAGTGATAGCACTTTCCATTATCTTCTGTAATATAGGATACTAGTGGCCTGGTACACAAAATTCGTGCACCTTAAAAGGGAATTAATTAGAGGAAATATTTTAATATTGCTATTTGCCCTTTCTCTGTAATAGAAGTGTCAGAGAAGAAAGAAAATTAGTAAAATATATATATGAAAATCTCCCTCCTGTCAGAGTCTGGGGCATGCTGCGGGACCCAGAGTCAAGTCCCTGCCCACACGCATGTGCCTCGAAATCACGCAAGACCCAGACCCAACCGGCCCGACCCCTGTCAAGCCCCGCAGGGTGGGGGGCACAGCCTCAGGTCCCCTGTCAAGCCCTGCCAGGCGGAGGGGTGCGGCCTCAGGTCCCCCGGCCTGGCACTGGGTCAGGGGGCACAGCCTCAGGTCCCCTGGCTCGGCCTCAGGTCCCCCGGTCCTGGTGCGAGGGTGCAAGGGCACGAGGGCGAAATGACCATTTGCATATTAGCTCTTTATTATATAGGATTACTTGGTGGGCAAATTTTTAAAAATTCCTAACTAAAAATATAAAAGAGTAATATAAGAATTAATCTATGTTTGTAAGCACTTTCAGTTTCTTAGCAGAAATTCAGTTTCACATGACTCCTGTCATTTCTAAGCCCTGTACCCTGTTTCTCATTAGATTTGCTCTCAGAGAAATGGAACTCATCTTTCTCCAAGACCCTTACTCACTATGCAGCCTTTTCCACAGCACTTAGCTAAGCAATAGGCCTTCCCTATTTTTGTATGTGAAGTAAAATACCTTCCTCTTTGGCCACAAGCAGGAACGTCTTATGTCTTAACTGTCATTGAGATCTACTTTATGACAGTAACATGACATTGAATATTAAATTCACAGGGAAAAAATGACAATTTGAACTGTCTCAGAGCTACCTAGAGAGACAATGCTGACTTGCTTCCAGAGACGGGGCCTGATAATCCAGACAAAAATGATCTGGCTTTCTCCAAATTCCAGAGGATGCTTCTGACTTACTGCTGGAAGAAGAGCTACCCATCTGCAATTTTTTGCTTGTCTTTATCCCTTTCATTATACGGTGGACTTTCACAGTTAGAAACCTTTCCTCAAACATATGCCAGTGCCCTACATGGATTAGACTCAATGAATTTTGTGAATTCTTGTTTCTAATGATTCCCCGCAGAGTTGGGGATCCAAATAGGCAGTGAGGGCAGAATCCAGCCAGGAGGCCAGCATAGGCTCTTCTCTGATTGCCAGTGTGGTGGCAGATGACAGAGCCAGTAGCACAATCAGAGGACCCCTCCATGGGCTGACGCTGGTGTTTCATCCCCTACGGACCCACAGCTCTTTAATACTCAACCCATTAGTATTTTCTCTTCCTGGTTTCCACCACAAAGACAGTTTTTATCTAAAATTGACTTTTATTATCTTTCTTAGAAATCATGTGATGATTTTTTGGTCTTTCATCTTTAAGTAACACAAACCAATGGAAAAGAATTGGAATATAAAAAAATACTTCATTTAGTAGCTGACAGTAATCTGCTGTGGTAAATGATATTGTTTCATTACCATTATTTCTTCCCCCCTCAGCCCAGACATATTTTTAACAGAGACACTTCCCAATGTCACTAGCTTAGAATTTGGCCAGGTGACTTCTACGGCCAATGAAATGTGAGAAGACATAATGTGCACTACATTCAACCAGTCTTTAACTGTGTACATATGGTTTGGTTTGCCCTCTTGCATTCTTGCAATCCACCATGAAGAGACATTGTCCCACACAGCCACAGTTCCTTCATTCTGAGGAGACATATGAAACCAACCTACACCCTGGTGCCACGCCCAGCCAAACCTAGTCCAATCAAGTGCAGCTGAGTCACACCCTATCCTTAGACCTGTGAGCAAGAAACCAATGTTGTTTTAAGTCAACTGAGATTTGGTGGGGTTGTTTGTTATATACCATCATTGTAGCAAAAAGCTGACTAATACAGCAGTCTTGTAGTGAATTATTCTTGCATGCTTCAAATTTTATATGGTACATAGTAGGTTTAATTCAAATTATATATCTGATTGTCCAGTTTAACCAAGACTCCATCCATATGAATGGGCAAATAAGAGCAGTTTGTACTGTGTGGTTTTTGTGACCACACTAGGGTGAATGCAGTGGAACTCTATACAGTTTGTACTAGCAGGTCAGGAAGCTAGCAAGACCTTCACACACACAGGGCTCCTGATTCACCTTAGAGGACAGCCACTCTTGACAGATTTTATAAGTATTACAACAACACACCATCCAGTAGGAAGATAAGTACAACTCCCTCATGACCAGGTGTTTACTTATATACCTCCAGCACTAGGGCAACATCTTATCAACGTGATTGGAGAATGAAGTAGGGATGAATGTTGGTATTTACATATTACCATGGGTATCTATCTTCTCCATCTTCTGTTGACATCTGTGATGGCCTTCTAAATAACTCGGGGCATCAGAGGGTTGTTCTCTCCCAAGCCAAGATAACTCTGGCAAACACATCTGTATAATGTGTGCACTGGGCACATTTCCTTGTTGAATTATTCAATTAAGTCTGATAACGAGAGCACGTTGACACAGTTAAACACCCCGGTGAATAAAGGATTCACTTTGAAGTGCAGACATTTCTGGAGTCATCCGTGTGTTAACAAGTGATGATTCTCACTGCCATCATCCAGGGAGGAAGAAACTTTAGAAGAGGTAAGCTAGAGTTGAGCGTGCTGGAGGCTATTTCTGGCATGATTTCAAGGAGATAAAAGGTGGAGGCAGTTTCCAGTGTTTGTCTGAGCCATCAATCTTTTTAGAATAAATGTAATTAATTTTAAAAGACTAAAATAAGACTCAGTTCTTAATCTTATTCCTCTGAATTCTAATGGGACATAGAGAGATGAACACAAACATGGATATCAGCACATCTCATTTCTGTTTTTCCTCTCTGCAAAGCCTCTCACACACAACCTTATAAAAATTTAACTTATTTCATTTCAATTCTCACTCTGTAAAATGGGTGGTAATTGACTGGTCCCCCGTTATCACCAGAGTATATATTACAAAGCACCAACAAAACTTTTTGCAAATAGAAGAACCATTCAGAAATACAAATTTGGATAATGGCTGTTATTTCAATATGTTGTATACATTATGAAACACCTGCTAGTCACACTGACTGTCTCTACACTGAGGGTATCATTATTAACAGTGATTTGGCACTTGGCAAATGCCAGCTTGTATTTTTATTAGCTTGCCCTGTCTCTCCAGCTAGTCTGTGCATCTTTACAAATAAGAGCCATTCCTTAACTCTCATTTAATCTTCATTACTTAGCACAGTATGGAAAGCACAAGGTAGGTGACCATTGATTATATCATAAAAGTAGCCAATGGCTGCCATTTATTGATCCCCTTCCATGTGTCAGACCCTGGGCCAGACATTTTACAAACGTTATCTCTAATTTGCACACTTAAACAATGATTCCAAAAGAAATAAATAATCCCCATTTTACAGATCAAGAAACTGAAATTCAGAGAGACTGTGAGACTAAGCTGAGGCTATATTGCTAGTTTAATAAAAATGATTATGCATGTAATGAATAAAATATGTTTTAAGTATTAGATGGTCACAATTAACAGTTTAGAAAAGCATGAACTAAATTAAAGTATCACTAATAACTGTTCATTGCTGACATATCCACTATCCTCATCAACTATTTATTCAGTGTCTGCTAGGATCAGGGAGCTGCCTTGGGTGATACTTAACCTCAGAACCCAAAGCTTTGCATCAGTGTCTAGAAAAGAAATTAAACATGTGAATGTTCATTTCTCTTTTAAAATTTTTTATTGAATTTATTGGGGTAACATTGGTTAATAAAATTATATAGGCTTCAGGTGTACAATTCTATAATATATCATCTGTATATTGTATTGTGTGTTCAGAACCCAAAGTCAAGTCTCTTTCTGTCATCACTTACCCATCCTCCCCCCATTACCCTTTTCTATCCCCAATCCCTTTCTCTCAGGTAATTACCATCAATCAGTTCAATCACATAAGACATCTGTCTGGTCTCAATCTTTCTTTTCAAATCATTATATCTAACTTAAGAAGGGGGAACTTTTTTTGTCAAAGTTCCATGCTCACTTGCTAATGAAATCATGTCTTACCAAGTCATATCTATATTTTACACACCAGTTGCCCCTATAATAGCTCAAGAAGAAACATACAAAAGGAAGACCAAAGAGAGAATGTGGGGGCGAATGATCCAATAAAGCTTTGAAACACTCAGCCAGTTAGAAGGTAGTAATAAAACCATTACATTAAGAGGCCAGAAAATAGTTTCTTTCAAGTTGTGAAAATGTTACCCCTAAATTTATATAAATTGGGTGTTATTCCTTCATTGATCTCCTCATGATCTTAGTCCTATAATGTGGACAAGTCATTTAGATGAGTTTTGTCCTCAGAATACCATCAGGAAAGGACCATTTAGCTGGCCACTGTGTTTTTGCCTCGGAGTAAATTGAGAAGCAACAGATTGTGGTCAGTCGTCAGTCAGCTGGCCACTGTCACAGCTGCAAGTAGAAACCAGGCTTTCTTTCCAGGACTCCAGCCCCAAATTTCTAAATTATACTTTTAAAAATGCACTAACTTTTTCTTAATAATTAAAAAGATAATATAAGCTTAGTCATTAATTAGCCAGTGATTGAATAGCAAGCCTTCAAAAATATGTAGTAAATCTAATTTTTTAAAATCAACTCTGCTTTTCCACAGCGGCAGGGGCACCAGGTAGCCCTTTCTTATTTACAAAGACCCTCCCATTTAAGGTTATATTTAGATCTCGCTGCAATCCTGTGAGCTGTGATTGTGTTCTTGACTTTGTAGAGGAGGAAAGTGTGGATCAAAGAGACTAAATTATCCAGCTGGTGGGTGGCAGAGCCAGAACTCTGAAATGGCTTTATAAACTTGACTTCGTCGCTTCCTCCATTTCAATACATTTCCTAATTCTTCTCACGAAAGAGTTGCCTAACTGTCTCCCAGTGGGTGCAAACTCCCTCTTTCCAGAGCAGGGCATTTGGCCAAGAGGTGGCTGCCTGGCCGGGAACTACACTCTCTGCCTGCCCCCATTTGGGTGGGGCCTGTGACAAGCACTCGTCAGTGGAATGTAAGCAGAAGTGTGATGTGTCAGAAGCAGCTATGCCTTCTCCGCTCTCTTTCCCATCTATTGGCTTGTGTTGGGCTGAGTGTCTTGGAAGGTACATGATGGAGATGGCAGAGCTGCCAAGCCTGGGTCCCTGAATAACAGGAAAGCAACTGTGCCTCCCACCCCTCTGCTTTCTGAACCAGTAGTATCCACAATGGACTCTTACATGAGAAAAAGAAATTGTTCTTTGTGGAAGCCAATGAAATTGTGATGCTTGTCTATTATAGCAGCTAGCAATACTCTAACTAAAATAAATATACTTTTTATTAAATAGAATTCAGATCGCTGTTATTTCTGTCAAATCTCTATAAAGTCTTGTTCACTAACTCACTGGCTTTAATTTTGCTAAATGGGAATGACTCTGGAGGTTCATTTACCAATGCTCTCCCATTCTGTTCCTTTATTTATCACTAGTTTAAGGTTAATGAAAATTACTTTCCTATATTTCTATTTAGGCACCCAAACAAAAGTATCTTTATCATATTTATTTTTATGAAACTAAATAGATACCTGACCAAAAAAAAGTTTTTTTAAGACTGCTCTTTGAAATCCTTCCCATCTTCAAAAACATTTTTGAGCAAAATTTACGTCTCTGGGGGAGGGTGGTGGCCTGGAATTAATCAGTGAGGATTTATTATCTCTTATGAGTATAGCTCATACCAGGGCTTCCCTGCTGGTTGGCAGCCTTCAGAGCCTTAGCATCAAGGATGCTCCCTCAGGGACACACAGGACCTGTTGTCTGGCCACTGGTTTCAAAATGCAGCTGAAACAAAGTCCTCCCACTTCCCCGCCACACAGAGGGTCTGAGGCCCTCACTCCTCCAATGTCCTTGATGTGGTCACTCCAAGAGTGAGGAGTGGGAGGCAAGATGCTTTTGAGAAAGGAACCTAGAGAAATTATTCTGGCAACTCCCTCCCCTACCCCGAGCTTTCTACTTCCTTTCTCCCAGCAATGTCAAGGGGTTGCTCCTCTTAATATTTCACATCTAAAACCTGAATCCAAAAATGTGAGAAGAAGGAAAGCTTTGCCAACAGAGCAGTCCCCATAGCAAAGGATAAATGCATCAAGTGCTTTTTGGAAAAAATCCCAAAAGCAGAATTTGGTCACTAGAGTAAATCCCCATAGAAAAAGAAATAAATCTCTGTGACATCTGCTAATGTACACCATTTCCCTTAAACACCTCTTCCTTCCAGTTTCCACACCTCCTTCCTCCCTTTTCCAATGCTCCTTTTGTTCTGTGTCTCTTGGCCTTCAGGGAATGACTTAGCTGGCAGATGGTACCAGGAAAACTGAAGGTATTGCATCCAGCTGTGTGTAAGCATATTGATGCATTCAAGCCCCTGGTCTAGGATCTGAAATAAAAATCAGGGTAAGCAAAATGATGGATGCTTTTTTTTTTCATGCCTTACTCATGCAGGTGCTCAAAAAGCATTTGCCATTCACCTATGGTGTTCGCACTGTTTAAAACATTGGAGGAATAAAAATAAAACATATGAGGCCTGTTTCCCTAGCCAGGCACAAGTTATATGCTTAAGGATGCCAAACAAACTGTACAACTAAAACATAAAGAATGAGAGATTCAACTAATTAAATGGGAATGACCCATATGTTGGAACATATGATGCACATGAGTCAGAAAAAGTATGCTCTTGTTTTATTTGTTTGTTTGTTTTTTGTGGGAGGACTGCCCTCAGATGAATTAGCAGCACTCACATGGTATATGGCATGTGGCATACAACACCTGAAAAGACATCCTTAGGCTGTATGCATCATGAGTCAGACTCTAATCATAGCCCAGAGTTCAGATTTGTTCTCCTCCACTTAAAAGATGGGGAGGACACTAGGGAGAGTCTAGTGGAGATCCATAGAGGTCATGAAGGCCTGCAAAAAGGGCTCTGAAGGAAGTGATGGAAACAACAGCAGGCCCGCATCATAGCTGGATTCACATTCAGCTCTACCTTGAACCAAAGCATGTTCCGCAAAAGAGTCCCAAAGAGACTGTCCAAACTGAACTTTCACTATGGAACTTCTACCCTTTTCTGGCTATTTTGATGTCAGAATGGGCCAATCCAGAGCTGCCCACATGAGTCACCTTGAACTCCACCTGCTTTGCATTATTGCCTCTTGATTCTCTTCCCTGGAGGTTCTTCAGACATCTGGACTGCATTGTGGCATGATATGCTTCTCATTTTCCCCACAAACAGCCCTGATTGAAGGCAGATGACACCTGACCTTAAGCTCACCTTTAGGAATCTGTGCTAAGCCTGGTTTAGCACAGCTAGGTTATAGTATGGATGTTATTCCTATCTTCTGACCCTATGGGTCATGGACTATTTTATAGAGCTCCAGCTGTTGTGCATTGCCAGGGAGATCAGAACCAGATTGAAATGCTGTTTAAGTTAAACATCTAGATAATTAGAGCCTAAATCCAACTATTAAGAAAAGCCACACCTTTAGAAGTCTTTAAGAACACGATAGACACTCATCTGTCTTGGATATTTACATACAATTTTCCATAAAAGATGATTTCTTGATGTTGCCTCCAACACTATAACTGTATATCCCAAATATGCAGGCATTGGCATTTCTTCGAGGTTT
This sequence comes from Myotis brandtii, assembly GCF_000412655.1. NCBI lineage: Eukaryota > Metazoa > Chordata > Mammalia > Chiroptera > Vespertilionidae > Myotis > Myotis brandtii. Next base: position 7,454,794 of record NW_005368341.1, on the reverse strand, counting down.
TACTTTCTCCTTTGTCCATGTGTTTGGGGATTGTGGGAATGAAAGGGGGGTGAAAAATCTGCAAATAAAATTGGAGCTACCATATAGCTCTTCGGTGGGGCTGGAAATGGCCCCATAATTTTTAAATCTGATTAAATGTTTATTTAAATGCATGCCATTGGTTTGAGATAAAATTCATTGGCTTGATTCTTCTGGCATCATCGTTGATGTCTTCCATCATCTTCATCACCATCATCTTCATCACTAAACTATATTGAGGTCTCACTCCATGGCAGGTTCTGTGCTAGGTGCTTTACGTATATCATCTCTTAGAAATCTCACAATCCCTTACGTAGTACTATTAGTGTCCTCAATTTGCATATGAGAAACTGAGACTGGGAGAGGTTATATGAGTTGCCCACTGGTACTGATGATATCCTTTTTGTTTTGTTTTGTTTTGGTCTAACCTAAGTTATCTGATAAGGAATCACTTCTCTGACTTGGGGCCTCATATCAATGGGGTGATTTTCACTCATTTCAAGTGAATGAAACACACTTAGCCCTTTATTCACAAAGTCTCTCTCTATGCTACTCTCTCCCCTCTGCTCCCGAGGCCTGCTATCTCCTTGCTCCCTCCTCTCAGTCACGCTTCTATCCTAGACACCCTTCCTTCCATCCTTATCCTCCTCCCACCACCATGAATGGCAAACTTTTCCCTCTTCTCAAAAACTATTGGGCAAATTTCCAAACTCCCAATAAAATAAGAAAAAAAATGTCCACCTATTTGGAGCATTTTATGCACCTGACACCATCACAGATTAGTAGCATCAGATTACATATTCTGTAAGGGCTTCTGCCACATGCTGCTGCAATTAACCACATGGGAATGTGCAGGCCAGGACCCGGCATGATTCAATCATTTTCATACTACAACAGGCAGAGCAGTAAGAACTTAAAATGCCCTCAGAAGAGAATGCTGTATTGCATTAGAAAATGAAATTGTGACTTTCCTGGGAGTGGCAGCCCTAGCAGGAAAAGATTATGGCTTGCATTTCTAGTTATCACCAATGTAACTATACTAATTCGCAAGCTCCATGTCAGATCTTTGACTTAAAAGACAACTTAAAACAAACAAACACACTTGAAGATGGTTTGATTGAGGCATGGCCTAAAACAGTGCCTATAGATTCCAGATGCCTGATCATCCACGAGAACCCAGTTGAGGGATTCACTAATCCTTCACCCAGACATTGAGTTGAGACCAAAGGAAGTGAGTCCAGTTGGAAATGCCTATGGTACATGGCCAGAGACAACTAAAACAGCACCTATCAACTCTGCTTCTGGAATTCTCTCCCTACTTCCAACTTTTGCAGGTAACACTCAATCTTCTCCCGAACTGTTAAGGGCTCCCAGCCATGTCTTTCTTCCCTTCCCAGAGTTTCAGATCTGGACTTACTCTCCTCTCTGACTCCTATCACCTGTTTGAGGGCCCCATTGCTAACATGTGCTTTTGAACCTAGTTTAGAAATTTGAAGGCATTCTCTTCTGACTGATCTTTTATATCTTATATTGTAATTACAATGGGATATTGGTTAATAATGCTGCTTAGTGGTATAATATTATAAAGTAGAGGAATAAAACAATAATTTAGAAGTCCTATAATAGAGTCTTATGTCCTGCCTCCCAATCAACTAAAGGCTTTGAATGCCCCTCAAAATATATATGATTTTAGTACCACAGCAAAAATCTGCTTTGTGCAACCATTTTATAATCAATGCTAATCATCAAATTGTAAGTTCAGGAATAGTCATTGGTCATGAAGATGGTACAAGAGTGACTGGGCCACTGTCTACAATTAACATCCCCAGAAAAAAACACCAACACCACCTGGGACGATTAGAATGAAACATACTCTTTTTCCCACTTTTCAGGAGATATTTAAGTATCTTTGTAAGGATAGAATTTATATTATTGCCACCTACAGTTATACACTTTAGCAGAGACAATGCTATGTGTTCATAAAACCCCTTTTCTTTTTTCTTCTAGGCCTAAAACTAGAACGCATTTTCCAGCTCCCACTGAAATGGGTAGAAGCCACATAACTAAGTGATGGCCAATGGAATGTGTGTGGGCAGAAGTGATGTGCTAGACTTAGCCCCTAAGCCTCCTGTATCCACAACCCCTTCTCCTTATGCTCACTGTACAGTGATGCGAACAAGAATAAACTCTCATTGTCCTTATTCACAGATGACATGATATTGTACATAAAAAACCCTAAAGACTCCATCAAAAAACTATTAGACTTAATAAATGAATTCGGCAATGTAGCAGGATACAAAGTTAACGCCAAGAAATCTATGGCATTTCTATACACCAATAGTGAACTTACAGAAAGAGAGACTAAAAAAGCAATCCCACTTACCATCGCACCAAACAAATTAAGATACCTAGAAATAACTTAACTAAAGAGGTAAAAGACCTCTACTCAGAAAACTATAGGACGTTGAAAAAAGAGATAGAGGAAGACATAAACAGATGGAAGAACATACCATGCATTGGTTTTGCTTATATGCATGCATACAAGTCCTTCGGTTGATCTCTTACCCCCTTCCCTCCTGCCCCCCAACCCTCCCCAGCCTTCCCGCTGCAGTTTGACAATCTGTTTGAGGCAGCTCTGCCTCTGTATCTATTATTGTTCAAAAGTTTATAATGGTCTCTATTATCCATGAATGTGTGAGATCATGTGGTATTTTTCCTTCATTGACTGGCTTATTTCACTTAGCATAATGCTCTCCAGTTCCATCCATGCTGTTGCAAATGGTAAGAGTTCCTTCTTTTTTACAGCAGCATAGTATTCCATCGTGTAGATGTACCACAGTTTTCTAATCCATTCATCTACTGATGGGCACTTAGGCTGTTTCCAAATCTTAGCTATGGTGAATTGTGCTGCTATGAACATAGGGGTGCATATATCCTTTCTGATTGGTGTTTTTGGTTTCTTGGGATATATTCCTAGAAGTGGGATCACAGGGTCAAATGGGAGTTCCATTTCCAGCTTTTTGAGGAAACTCCATACTGTCTTCCATAGTGGCTGCACCAGTCTGCATTCCCACCAGCAGTGCATGAGTGTTCCTTTTTCTCCACATCCTCTCCAGCACTTGTCGTTTGTTGATTTGTTGATGATAGCCATTCTGACAGGTGTGAGATGGTACCTCATTGTTGTTTTGATTTGCATCTCTCGGATGATTAGCGGCTTTGAGCATGTTTTCATATGTCTCTTGGCTTTCTGAATGTCCTCTTTTGAAAGGTGTCTATTTAGGTCCTTTGCCCATTTTTTGATTGGATTGTTTATCTTCCTTTTGTTAAGTTGTATGAGTTCCCTATAGATTTTGGAGATTAGGCCCTTATCAGAAATCAACAAATGACAAGTGCTGGAGAGGATGTGGAGAAAAAGGAACACTTGTGCACTGCTGGTGGGAATGCAGACTGGTGCAGCCACTATGGAAGACAGTATGGAGTTTCCTCAAAAAACAAAACATGGAACTCCCATTTGACCCTGTGATCCCACTTCTAGGAATATATCCCAAGAAACCAGAAACACCAATCAGAAAGGATATATGCACCCCTATGTTCATAGCAGCACAATTCACCATAGCTAAGATCTGGAAACAGCCTAAGTGCCCATCAGTAGATGAATGGATTAGAAAACTGTGGTACATCTACATGATGGAATACTATGCTGCTGTAAAAAAGAAGGAATTCTTACCATTTGCAACAGCATGGATGGAACCATTATTCATTATTCTAAGTGAAATAAGCCAGTCAATGAAAGAAAAATACCACATGATCTCACTCATTTATGGATAATTAAGACCATTATAAACTGATGAACAAAAATAGATACAGAGGCAGAGCAACATCGAACAGAACTACAGCGGGAAGGCTGGGGAGGGTTGCAGGGGTGGGTAAGAGATCAACCGAAGGACTTGTATGCATGAATATAAGCATAACCAATGGACACAAGACACTGGGGGTATGGGAGGCTAGGGGAGGGTCAAGGGGAGGAAAAAAAGGAGACATATGTAATACTCTTTGTAATACTTTAAGCAATAAAACAATTTAAAAAAATAAAATAAAATAAAATAAAATTTTACTATTTTCTGAAAAAAAAGAAAGAAAGAAATGAACTCTCCTTGTTTCAAACACCCCCACTCCCCAAATATTACTTCAATGGCATATTACAGCAGTTATCCTGATTAATAAATGTACTCCCCTTGCATTCCAAAAGGTTCACTGAGTACCAAAGAGATAATTGGCATGGCCAGTGCCAGAACACACAAAAAATTAATTACATGGGGTTTAGCTCCAAGGTGGATGCCAATTACACCCTTATTTTCAAGCAGGAAATTTTTGGCATATTGTTGTTACAAAATATCCGTTTTTCTTACTATCTTCCTGTTTTGCTTCCTGAATCCTGCCAACATCCTTTGTGGAGCTATGCTCTTTCTGCCCACCTTTATGGCCTGATGGGACCCAATTGCTCTGTGCAAGACATTCTACAACCACTCAGTGGTTTTCATCTGAGTGAATTCAAACAAAAGGAATGTGGTGATGCAGGCAGTAATCTCAGCCCCTTGGGTTCCTTGGCCTTTTACACAGGGCACATGTCCTTAGCCAAAGCACTTAGGATTCAGACCCTTGTATGAGTCTACAGGGTATGGGAGGGAGGGGATGACTTAAAACAGATGAGGGTTTTAAGTTCAGCCTGTGCTCAACAGTTAAATTCAATTTAGAGACTTCCCAAAACTTTTCTGAAGTTACTAAAGGGCCATAAGAAACCAGCTTCTTTCTTTTGTGGTTGCAGATTTAATTCTGCAGTTCATGAAGCTGCGTCAAAGTGCTTGCGTAAATAACACTGCAAGCTGGTGCGGATGGAAATGAGGATGGTTTCTTTGTTGTTAAATACTTACAGCGATTCCACAAACATTCAGCCCCCACTATGTGTTAGATGTATGAGCCATGATTCCTGCCCCCAGAGAATTCAAAGATGTCTGGTAAAACATCCACTGAAAATGCCTTGGAAAGGAAAATACTAATGGTGGACCCAGTGCTGCAGAGGTTAAGCTTGAAAAGTCCATCCCTGGAAGGAAAGACTTGAAAGTCGCAGGGAAGTGTGGGTAGAGTTACAGGAGTGAGAGGTGTGCTGGAGACTGGAGACACTTCCTGTTGAGATCACATTCCCTGCATCTGTGTGGTCAGCGCAGGCCTTTTTCAGCACCACAGAAAATCTGCCTGTTTCCAAATTGCTCCTCACAACACAGACGTAAGTTTAGGGTTACATCCTGGGAGACTGAAAGCTCTAACACCCTGAACCCCTTTATACCTACTTGGTGTGCTGTACTAATATTTTTCTTTAATACCAAAACTTGAAAGCTGGAAATATGGTTCCCATTCCATAACTAATTGTATAGTAACGTGACCTGGAACAAGTCCCTTCTTCTCATTTGCACCTGTGAATTGGAGAGTCACTTTATGAAGGCACACAATAAGCAGGTGCTGATCTGAAATCCCCTAACTCCTTCATCATTTGTAAGAATATTAAAAATGAAAAAAAATCTATAAAATAGTGCTCCCTAACCTAGGAGTACACCAAAATCACCAGGGAAGATTGCCTTTCTTCGTTAAAATAAAACAATACAGTTATTTGTCTTTACTGATCCTTTCTTTAAGATATAACTTACATGTAGTAAAATACACAGATCTTAAGTGTAAGGTACAGTCAATGTATTTTAACAAATACAACCCCATGTAAATATCACCCTAATCAAGACATAGCATTGCCATCATCCCAGAAGTTTCTCTCCCCAATTAACTGCCCGCCCCCTCAGTCAACCATTCTTTGATTACTGTAATTACCTAAATGGAATCAAAAATATTAACTCCTTTATTTTCCGGCTTTTTTCACTCATAATGTCTATGAAAGTCAGTAATTCTTTCCTTTTTATTGTTAGTATTCCATGGATGAATATACCTGCTATGTACTAAATTGTGTCCCCCCAAATTCATATGTTGTATCCCTAACACCCAAATATGATAATATTTGGAGATACTAATAGAGCTTTTAGGAGGTAATTAAGGTTAAACAAGGTTAAACATGGCCTTATGAGAAGAGGAAGAAAGAGCTCTTTCTCTGAGTGCACTAACTGAGGAAATGCCATGTGAGGATAAAGTGAGAAGGCAGCTGTCTGCAAGCCAGAAAGAGAGCTCTAGCAAGAAACTGAATTAGTTGGCACCTTGAACTTGGGCTTCCCAGCCTCCAGAACAGTAAGAAATAAAATTTATGTTCTTTAAGCCATCCAGGTTATGATATTTTCTTATTTGAAATTTTTTCATCACGTATTTATTTCAATATATATCTGTTCCATTCTTTCCTCACCTTTCAGGACTCCAATTGTATATATGTTAGACCTCTTGATATTTTCTCACAAGTCGCTAATATTATTAAATCTTGTTATTCTCTCAGTTTCAGTTTGCATAATTCCTATTGACCTGTCTTAAAGTTTACTAATTCTTTCTTATGTAGTGTCCAAACTGCTATTAGCATACTCAATAATATATATATATATATATGTATATATATATATATATAACATCTGTGTGTTTGCTTCAATTTGCTATATTTTTTCTTGATTATAGGTGATACTTTACTCCTTTATAAAATGTATAAGTTTTTATTGCATTCTGAACATCAGGTCAAAAAGATTTGGAGAACAAATAGAACATTATTTTATTTTACTTATTTTTCTTTCCTCTATATGGTAGTTGTATTGGTAGTTACAGCAAGATAAAGTATTAATAGTATAGATTTCTCCTAGAGTCAAATTTAGGAGAGGCCGGGTCGTAGCTTTGATCATGTTGATGTCATCTGTATTAACATAACTCCTCAGAATTGATTTAAGTTTGTAATTTCTATATGGCTGTTTCTATATTCAAATTTGATTGAAAGACATATAATAGCCATATTTATATACTTGAAAAGCAAATAGTTCAAAAAATTCTTCTGTCTCAGTTTTCAGTAAGAACAGGATTATCAACCACAACGTAAACATATTGAATATCCACTGTGTTATGGGCACTGAACTATGTTCTGAGGACACAAAAAGCTACATGGACATTCCTTGACTTCAAGGACATTAAAATCTTGCTGGAGAAAAAGAACAGATAACTAAAAATGCAAATAATATGGTAAAATAGATTTTGTAATATGCCAAATTAGTGAGACCAGAAATACAGTTCTGTGAAAGAAGCATTCACCAAGAGCTCTAGTTATTAGAAAAGACTTCATGTGGAAGACAGTATTTTAAATGAATCTAAAAGAAAATGTAAGATAAATGAGGCAGGGTCAGGGAGGCCTTTTTGAGAGAGAAGATGCCATGAACAAAACACGGTACATATTTAAGAAGATGAGAAAAATTACCACATTTGGAAAATATCATATTTTGGAGGGTCTAGGAATTTGGTTTTACAAAACATTAACTCAAAGTCCAAGACCAATAGTTAATGTGGTAGCCATGTAATCACAGAGCCAACTTTGAAATATCCAATTTTACATCAAATCTGAGGTTGGGTCCAGGCAAGACTATTTTAAAATGACTTCCTGAATGGTGCCCATTAACTTCGTTTTTATCTCTCATCCTCCCATAACCATTGAGAACCTTTAGACAGGAGAAAGCCACTAGAGAGAAGAGCAGGTTCACTAGGAGAAAGGCCCAGAAGAAGTAGAGGTAGAAGTGTGGTATGTCATAGAAGGAAAACCAAAACTATATACTATCAAATACTGCAAAATAATACACACTGTAATTTATGTCTAGAAATTCACATTTAATAGAAAGATCTTATCAAAATGATTTGTGTGTCTAACATATTAGCTCTAAAAATGTAAAGCTCTAAAATATATTAATGTAGTAGAGAACTACATTAATAGTAGTTTTAAAGACAAAGGGGAAAATAGTTTTAAAGACAAAGATTTGTCTCTCTGAATGCTATCTAAAATACCCAATAAAAGAGAGGGACTCCATTTGGAGTGATGTGTTTTTCTAAACCACAAGAACTAGGAGGAAGATCCAATAAACAGTGCTTTAAATGCTAAATTAGAATGAATAAGTAAATGACCTTCCCAAGGGAAAAGTGACTCCTTTGAAATTTTAGCAAATAGAGTTACAAGTGCCAGATTTCCTTATTTATGGAAAACTAAGCTTCATTAATATTGAACTTTCCAGTTATCTACATGAATAACAGAGATCTTCATGAAAAGGCAGATTCAATAATTAGCATGTAGTTCTTCATTAAAACAGATGAATAGCAAGAAAAAAACAACAACTTACTGGTAGTTCTGAAGTCCACAAACATAAAAATTATCTTTTATTATCAGAACACCATTTATGGGAAGTTCAATAAACATTTTATGAACAGCATCTAACAATGTTTAATTGATGTGAAAAGTTTTGTTATATGTAATAAGACACCCCAGACCCCATTCACAGGCCTAACTTAAAAAAATACTGGAAATCTCTAAGCCAAACAAAGAAGCAATTTAATGAGTAGGTGTTCTCCATAGGGACTGACCTCGGGTTGAGCAAACTGCTAAGAAATCCACACTACAGCTCTCATGGTCTGGTCCCCCACCCACAAGATCATCGCGAGGAATAGCTCCTCTTCCAATGAAACATGCATCGAGGTTCCAGCCCTCTGTGCTGCACACAGCAGAAGCCCTACACATGTGCAGTGCCATACAGGTGATGAGGATGCTCCCATTGTGAAGGCTAGAAATTGGGCCACAGGGGCTAACAGTGGTGGGAGAGACAGATTGGGCCCCGTACACCTCGCCTCTGTAGTGCCTGGGATAGGTGAGAATGAAGAAAACAGGGGAGCTTTAGGTTAATCCAAGGCAGTGGTTCCCAAACTTCTTCAGGTGCCCAAACCCCTACTGGTCTGTTTCATTCTAACATATAAACAAGGATCTGTTTTACTAGCGGAAAAGATGACAATATTACAGATATACATTTTATAAATGCATATACTGTATATAATACAATCTGTCTAAAAAATAAGCTGTGCACTAGCCCTGGCAGGGTGGCTCATTGGTTGGAGCATCATCCTATAAACCAAAAGTTGCAGGTTTGATTCCCAATCAGGGCACATACCTACCTAGGTCATGAGTTCGATGACTAGTCGGAGCACATACAAGAGACAACTATCTCTCTCTCTCTCTCTCTCTCTCTCTCTCTCTCTCTTCCTTCATCTCTAAAAAAAAATTAGTAAAAACATATTCTCTAATGAGGATTTTTTTTAAAAAAAAACTGTGCACTAAAGGCAAGGTTATTTGTTTCTCCATTTTCCTATTAATATTTCTCAGCTTGTTCATTTTGTCATCTGCTGGTGTTCATGACAAGGCAAGATGTCACAAATGCCAAAGATTTGGGAAATAATTTATGAGAGAAAAACATAAAATCAAGGAGATAATTCATTAACATACATTTTCTGAGAATTGGAAGAAGACTGCTATAATTGTATTTTAGTGAAAATTAGCTTGGTCCATCATAAGAAACACCCATAATTTGTTGAGACCCTTGGACAGTAAACAACTGAAACCTACCTGAACTAGCCTGAACAAAAACAGGGGAAATTACTGTAAGGATATAAGAGTATATTTTAGAATACAAGGGCAGGGATTTTAAAAAATGCACAAATTGCTCGAACCAAAAACTGCGAAGCCAGAAGGAATATTTCTCTATCTGTTAGTTCTGTTTTCCTGTTTGTCTGATTCTCCCACACACACACATATTCTCTCTCTCTCTCTCTCTCTCTCTCTCTCTCTCTCTCTCTCACACACACACACACACACACACACACACACACACACACACACATACACACACACACACACACAATCTATGCCCCACCCAATAGTTCTCTCTGCCACTCCATCCCTCCATCCTCTCTGTCCGTAAAGCAATAGTATATGGTGACTTTCACAACTCCCAAGATTATCAGAGATAGAATCCGTTGTTTGCTACAAGGGGAAATGTATCTGCCTGGCTCACTACACAACAAATCTTTAGTCATTTACTGACCTCTACTTTGGGACCGCCTTCCATTGGGCCTCTGAGAAACAGGAAAGAGTGGATACCATCTTCTTCGTAATCATTGAATCCTTAATCCTTCATGCAAAAGCCTTTGTTTACAAATGCTTAAGCAATGCATGTTTTAGGTTATTGAAAGTGGCAGCAGGAATAGACGAAGGTCCTGTTCTTAGGCATTTGCTGAGAAGTTACTGATCAGATACAGAGCTCAGTTCTGTAGGCAACTCGATTGCAGACTGCCTTACAGGGTACCTGCAAGGAGCCACTGCCCTCCCCTCTGCGATAGTAAATGCATAGCCCCCAGCATCCCCTAATGCAGGCTTCCACACTTGGACTGTCCTAGCAACAGGCAAAAATCTGTATGTCCTTAGGACAGGACTAAGAAGCCATGTGAATGATGTCTAATGCCTGGAGGAGGGAGCTAGGCAGCTGCAGAGCTGGCTCAGCCTGAAGAGCCCGGGGCGGAGGATTACACTGCTTCTGTGGCTCCAGACTTGTCCATATTCACAAAGAATTTCAAGTGAAAGAGTGACCTGATGCTGAACACTATAATCCATCCAGCTGGCACTGTCATATCTAACTTACCTGGGAGCACTGAGCTGCCTAAGCAGATTAGGCAGCCGTCATGCACTGAGGCCGAGGGAAACTCCAGTCATCTGTGAGACCCGTGACTTTCCCCTACTTCCAAAGGGAGTTGCCTTGCTTTGCTGGGGGTTTATTTTGGCTGGGGGAGAAGGTGGTAAAAAGAGGATTGAAGTGCAAAAACTAACAAATCGCTGCTTGGTGCAGAAGGGAAATAACTTGGGTTACACTTCAGGCATGTGTCAGCCGACTCTTGACTACATTATGTAGTTGGTCAATGGAGCAGATGCCTTTGGGTAGAACTGAAATATTCTAGAATGCTCTTGCTCATGTCGCTACATGCCCCGTGATGCAGATCGGTTAAGCACAGCTGCTTGACTGATGTCACAGAGTGCCATGTCTTTTGTCACATATCCTGAATGTCCCAGGTTACAGGTATCCTTAGGGGGTTTCCCTCTGGGATCCTGGTGGGTTAGAATCCTGACTCTATTTCTAACTGCAGAGCCTCTGCAGGCTAGCTTTATGCTCAGGCACAGGCCTAAAAACGTTTCCATATCATTCCGCCACATGCCTGAAGTTCCTGCTTATCTTTCTTCCTTTGTGGTGATGCCTCTTAAACCTACCCTATCCTTTCCATCCCCTCTGTCGTCATCCCCACCACCACTTGCCTGCGATATTGTAATCGCTTCTCAACTAAGTCTCTGCTTCCAGTCTTTCCCAAAGCCAATCCATCCCATAAATACTGTTAGAGACACCACTTCAAATGCCCTTGCTTAAGAACCATCATCTATCTCCCTGTGGCCAGTTTAATGCCAATTTGTGCACAAAATCCTCTGACAGGTATTCAAGGCCCTTGTCAATGTGACAATAACCTAATTTGACAGTATTTTCTCTCATTGATCCCCTTCACTTACATGTACAGTCCAAATAAACATTATTCTGTTCCCGGGGTACATTCTACACCTCATTTTAATTTGATCACCTCTCAAAAGACCCTATCTCTAAATAAGTTCATTCTAAGGTACTGGGGGTTAAGACTGCAGCATATCTTTTAAAAATAATAATAATTTCTTATTGATTTTTAGAGAGAGAAAAGGGGAGAGAGAGGAAAGAGAGGTGGGAGGGAGAGAGAAAAACATCCATGTGAGAGCAGAGTAACTATTGGCTGCCTCCAGCATGCCCCCTACTGTGGATTGAGCCCAGAACCCAGGCATGTGCCCTTACCAGGAATGGAACCAGCGACCTTTAGGTGCATGGGACAATGCTCAACCAATTGAGCACGCCGGTCAAGATTAACATATCTTTTTACAAGACATAATTAAACCCATAATAAAAGCTGATGAATAATGAAACTTTGATCATTATTTTTGGCCAAAGGAAAGGCCCTTTTACCACCAAAACCAGTCATAAAATGTGGGCAGAAGGCTCTGTTGACCTAACAGTCAACAACTCTAGGGAGTTTCTGCTTCACAGCACTGCAGATCAGTTTATATGCTCACCACAGCTCAAGATGCAAAGGATTATCCTTCTCAGCCTCCATATTCAAGAAGACAAAGTCCTCTGCTAAATACAGTAACACTGTAAGAAAAGCTATCAAAAAGACCAAGAAATTCCATAGCATTAAATACAGTAACACTGTAAGAAAAGCTATCAAAAAGAAGACCAAGAAGTTCCATAGCACCACCTGGCTTCACACTTTGATTATGGTCAGTGGCACTCACAAAACAATATCACATATAGGTGGCTTAAGACTATGGGTCTCAACCTGGCTGCTCATCAGAATCAAATACTGTTGTCTTGCCCCTCCACCTGCCCCAGACACTGATTTAAGCCAGGGCTGAGACACACTGATCTAAGCCACAGACGCTAGGACAGGGTAGTCTGAATATTTCAGTGTTTTCAACATAGCCCATCGATGGCTATGAGTGAAAAATGGAATTTGTACTCCCTTTGTAGTATGTGGACAATTCAGTCAAGAGGGAGCATCTATAGTAATTTTTCTTAGAGCAACATTGGCCAAGTTGTTGAGGCTATGGTGTATTCTTTAGGATTTCTGAGATAATCGCAAGGACCTAAATTGTAATAATAAATTCCCTACTGGTTGAGCTTCCTATTTGACATAGTGCAATATCTTCATTGTCTCTTAAGAACTAACTGAATGAAACCAATAGAAATCAGTGCTCCAAGCATTCTTGCCTTAGTAAAAATCCTCAAATTGTTTATTGTATACAATGAGGAATTACAAGTTTACAAAAGGGAGAGATTATATCATCACTTTAAAGCTGAAAATATTTATTTTCTTCTGTGGGAAGGGTGTGGAGGAACGTTTGAGCATCTAATCTAAAGGAATTTTCTCAAAACTAATGGTGCACACCAGAAATGTTATTGGTAAGGTAAAACTTTGTGAAGTTTATAAACTCATCCTGAAGTTAGGATTATTAATTTTGGCATGAACCACATTCAACTCTAGCATTTATCAGAAGTACAAATGATCAGGCCCTACCTTTCTAGTCCCGCTGTTTAGGTATTGATCCCTTCACTTGGCTGCAACTCTTTGAGCACAAGGACCATGCTTTATCCTTCTTTTACCCAAAGTAACAAGTATGAGGTCCAGCATATAAAAGGTGCTTAGGGAGCATTTGATATGAATGCAATGACTCTATTCTGTCTGTTCTTGTTAGAAGCAGAAAGAGGGAAGAAACAGAAATGAGTCTACCAAGTCAGCAGTTGCTACTCTGGCCCTGTATCCTAAAACATAAATGTGCATAGAATCAAAAGTGGTGTTGCCAGGTCAATCAATTAATCAATCAGAGGTGACTGAACAGTGGAAAAATGTAGAAACATCTCCTCTTGAGAAACCTAGCAAGCTACCACTACCTTAGTTATTTTATATCTCTATACATTGCTATTTTATTATTAACTGTGTTTTTATGAAAATTACTGGGAGAAAATATATGACCCAATTTCTTTCTAGAAACTTCTACTTCATCTGCATATGTTAGCAAATTGATTCATAAACTACGGAGTTGGCCCTGTATTGGTGTTTTTGTTACATGTTTTTCATGACTCACAGAGACAGAAAGGTCAAGTTGTATTCCATGGTGTAAATGCACCACAGTTTTTTTTATTCACTCATCTACTGATGGGCACTTGGGCTGCTTCCAAATGGTAAGCTATTGTTAATAACCCTGCAGTGAACACAGGGATGTATATATTGGTTTGAATTAGTTTTTCAGGTGTCTTCAGATAAATTCCCAGAAGTGGAATCCTTGGGTCCATTTTTAACTTTCGGAAGTAACTCCATACTGTTTTCACAGTAGCTACACCACTCTGCATTCCCACCAAGAGTGCAGGCAGGTTTCCTTTTCTCTATATCCTCACCAGCATTTGTTTGTTGATTTATTAATGATAGCTATTCTGACAGGTGTGAGGTGATATCTCATTGTGGTTTTAATTTGCATTTATCTGATGATTAGTGATACTGAGTATATACAATGGAATACTACTCAGCCATAAAAAAGAAGGAAATCTTACCTTTGTGACAGCATGGGTGAACCTGGAGAGCATTATACTAAGTGAAATAAGCCAGTCAGAGAAAGACAAGTACCATATTATTTCACTCACATGTGAAATCTAGTGAACAAAGTAAACTAACAAATGAAATAGAAACAGACCCATAGATAGAGAACAGACTGACAGCTGTCGGGGTGACAGAGGGGCTGGGTGAAAAAAGTGAAGAGATTAAGCAAAAACAAAAAACTCATAGATACCGACAAATAGCATAGTGATTTCCAGAGGGGCTAAGTGGTGATAAGAGAAGACTTGACTTGGGGTGGTGAACACACAATACAAATACAGACGATGTATTATAGAACTGTATTCCTGAAACCTATATAATTTTATTAACCAAAGTCACCCCAATAAATTCAATTTTTTTAAAAAGAAGAAAAAGACACATAGAAAAGAAACATACTCTTTTCTGGCCATACCACCTGGTGACCTAGACTGTGTTCCTATAAATCTGACCATGCAATCTCACAAAAGGATGCCCTGCACAATCAAATATTAGATTAACTAAAGGAGTAGACAGCTGAGCAAGCATTTTATATGTCTTACTCTCTTTATTGTGGGTCCTATTCAGTTCCTCTGGAGACACTGTGCAGAGGTTGTAAGATGAAGTTAGGTTTTGCAACAATTAAAGACAGCCTTGTTGACAACACAGCAACAACCTATGATTTTTAAAAATGTGTTGATAAATTTAGCTCATGAGCCAGCCAACATTTTTGTACTGTTATATTGTTGTAAAGAAACTTTGGAGGATTTCAACCTATTGTTTAAAAATAGATTCTACTATCTATGAATTAAAATTAAGATTTTTTAAAAAGGTTCCTTCCAGTGGTTTCTAACTAGAAACTATTTTTTGAAGAGCCAAGATACTGTATATACTTAAAATTTATTTCAAAAAAAGTTAAAGATCGAATTGTTTGCTAAATGCATTTGCTTTATCGGTGATTTTTGAAGTTGTTAATATACAATGCTCTCACATTCTGCTTGCATACATCATAAACTGAATTGCATTGAAAATTCTCCACTGTTTTCAACTGCTTGTGTTTTTAGTGCATTTTTTAAAATTAAAAAATGTTGTATTGATATCTGGGTTCAAAGACAGGTCACTCATTCTAGGGCTTAAGAGCAGTTCAATAACCTCTAATACAGTGAGTGTAAAAGCTTTAATCTGACTGTTCAATCATGGCTAAAATAACACTTGACATCTACCTGCTTCCTGTATGTTCAGCAACACCTGCTGGATTATTGTTTCAGAATTAATAATATGGTAAAGAGATGTCAGAAAGCCAGGAATTGATAATACTGCTTAACTCTGGACAAAGAGGAATCTTTATAAAAAGTTTCAGAGCAGGATAGTACAAAACACAGATGCTGTTTCATATTCATTGTTTTAAAATGTGATATTGCTCTGGTGGTCATGAGACATTGATTTTTTCATCGCCACAAACACAACCATCACAGAAATTATATTTTGCCATTTCAGGTTATTTCCTGAAATACATCAGGATTATTTAGGGGTTGATGGAAACCTATACCCACCTCATTCCTTCCTCCTTTCCTCAGGGAAAAGCCTGCTATCGTCCGTGGGCAAGAGAGCTTTGGACTTTGTGGGAAACCTCTTGGAGAGAATTTTTGCTTGCAGGCAGCATGAATGATTGAAGATAATCAGACACTCTCCTACTTACCACAAAGTAGTGGATTCTGGAAGAGCTTGGCTCAGAAACATATCTGGACCCCAGAGAGGAAGATCAAGTGTGGTCTCCTGTAAATGTGTGGCTCTTCCCCTCTCTAAGAGGCCAAGGGGAGCTGACTGAATGGGCAGGCTGTGGCTTTCCAAAGCCTGAGCTAGTGAGAGTGTCAGGAGGCCAGAGAGCAGAAGGCTTTCTCCGTTGGACCATGGGGATCCTTGCAGTCTGCTGGCTTCTTCACCATTGACCCAGTAGGGAGAAACGATTTCATCCCTCTCTGCTCTAGGAACTGCAGCAGTTAAGGTACTGGATCTGAGTCCAAAGTAGCCAACAAATTAAAAAGGGAACCTACTTAAGAGGAAGATCAGACAGCTCAAAAAGAATGTGTGTGTAGGAAAATAGAAAACTGGATGACAGACCACAACTTAATAAAGGAAGAAGAGGAAGGGGAGGGGGAGGTGGGAATAATTCACATTGTTGGGTTTTTTTTTTTGGCAAAGTGGGCTGTTTTATCTCCAACACAGTTTGTTCTTTCTGTGTCTCAAACATCTACTCAACAAACATGTGTAGATCCTCTCTGTGTGCCAGGCACTGTTCTAGATGCTGGGAATTCCGAATTGAGTAACATAAAAGGCCTTTGCCTTGGACGAGCCTAATTCTTATGGGAAGACACAGGCAATAAACAAGTAAATAAACCCAGTAGTTTCTAATGGATAAAAGTTCTGTCAAGGAAATACACAGAATATTAAGTAAATGGGACCCAGTATAGGGGGTTGGCAAACTCTCTCTCTCTCTGAAGAGTTGAGGGAGGTCTGAAAGATGAGCATGTATCAAACACGGAAAAGGGTGCGGGAAATATATTCCAGGCAGAGGAAAAAGCAAAGGCAAATGCACCAAGCTGAAAAATCCTATGCTGGTCCATGACAGACTGGCTACCTTCTGGTCACCATGCTGATAGAAACTAAGTCCAGACAGCTGTTTCTCCCTCGGTTGCAAGTGCTCAACTCCTGCCTCAGTGTGCAGCGTTTGTCAGCTGCATTCATGCTGCTCTTCCTCCTTTTCCATTGCTCTGGCACACATCCAACTAAGACAGCAACTAGGATTGGTGGCTCCTTATGCCACGCCCACAATGCCCGCGAAAGGCAGAAGTGGGAGGATGATCATCTTCTAGCATAACTACTATATGAAGCCTCCCATCATAATTCTCACTACAAGTATCCCAGCTCAAGACAGGAAGCTTACAAGTGAGTGAAGGAGCCTATCACTATACTTTCAGTGTAATAGCCTCTGCACCCAGTTGGTAACAACTTCTAGAAACACTTTCGGCCTTCTGCCACAATTAAATGTCATGGTCTTTAGTTAATATATCTTCTCTGGAGCATATGTATGATGGATGTCTCTAACACAGAATACTAATATTCATTAGGGTGCTATTTTATTTTTAATGCTATTTTAAATTTTTTGTAGTAATGTATTTTTTCCTCTATTGCTACCACTAGTGACTGGGCTTTGGCCCTCTGGCATCCATTTGCCCTACTTCCTTTGTCACTTTCTCATTCTGTTTTGAGCATCGACTTTCCTCTCCTCTGAATCCACAGTAGTAACTACAGAACAGACTCCACACCCAATTCCATAGATGTCATGTGACTTAGGCCCAGCCAATCAGAGAGCTGCATGTTCTGCTGGCCTCCCTGATTGGTTCAGGGAAAGGCATCAGAGATGGTGAGATGTCATGAAACTTAGTGAAACTTCTGGGCCTTAATTTGAGCATATTAAGAGTAAAGAGTTGTGATAACCACCTCAAAACCCCATGAAACCCAGGAATGAGAGAGAGCAGAGCCAAGCCCAGGAATAGAGAGATTGGGTGCTGGTATTCCTACTAAGTAAAAACCTTGCTTGGAATGGTTAGTTACATCCATGAATAAATTCCCTCTTGATTTAAAGCAGTTTGATGAACAACATAAACTGATGAACAAAGACAGATCCAGAGACAGAGAAGCATCGATCAGACCATCAAACCTCAGAGGGAAGGTAGGGGAGGGTGGGGGTAAGAGGGAGAGATCAACCAAAGGGCTTGTATGCATGCATATAAGCCTAACCAATGGACACAGACAACAGGGGTGTGAGGGCATGAGGGGGGCATGGGGGGGAATGGGGTGATAAGGACACATATGTAATACCTTAATCAATAAAGAAAAAAAAATAAAGCAGTTTGGGCTGGGTTTTCTGTCATAATAGAAACAGTCACTACATTAGTCACTGCTCAGCCTTAAGCCATAATTTATTCATCCTCAAGTGTATTTTTCAATATATTACAGTAGCATAGCATTATTTTCTCTCCCTATTCTCAGCCCTCATTTTTTTTTGTATTCTCCTGGATTTAAAGATCAAATAGCCAAGTTCACTCCACACTAACTTACCATTTTGTATATATGAAGATAATTTCTTAAGCATAATCACTACACCCTCACTATGATTCAGAGCATTGAACTAAAATATCAATACAGCCTTTGTAAAGGCCCGGCCGGAAATAACTAGCAGCTGACTTCATGAGTCTAGTACAGAGAAACAAGTTTCCAATAATACCTTGAATTTAAACTGTATGATATTTATATTCCAAAGGGCAACCAGCAAAATTCTGATATTACCACCCCCCCCACACACACACACACACACACTGTGATTGCAAATGTATATGAAACAGTTTCTTTGACAGTGTAATGAATGGGAGTTACTCCATTCCAAAGTCTTGAGACTCAGTAACCCACTTCTGGCTACATAGTTTATCCATCTAGCTCAGTGATGGCGAACCTATGACACGCGTGTCAGAGGTGACACGCGAACTCATTTTTTTGGTTGATTTTTCTTTGTTAAATGGCATTTAAATATATAAAATAAATATCAAAAATATAAGTCTTTGTTTTACTATGGTTGCAAATATCAAAAAATTTCTATATGTGACACGGCACCAGAGTTAAGTTAGGGTTTTTCAAAATGCTGACACGCCGAGCTCAAAAGGTTCGCCATCACTGATTTCTAGCTGATACCTTGTCTAAATTGGAAATGTGCTTCTCCCTTTTGCTAAAAGTATTTGGATTGCCCTATGTGAAGTGAATAGCCATCCCTCACTTAATCTCTTCTCAGGGGACTATTAAGGTTAGACTCCCAGGACCTCGGAAGTTTCAATGCCAGATTGGCAGCTGAGACCACCTTAAAACTCTATCTCCACTCACTTATCAGGAGATCTCTGGAAACCCACTTCACTTCTCCTGAGACTTGGTTTCTCCATCGGGAGCTCAGAAGTAGTAGGGGTCGAATCCGCCAGCCTCCCGGGGCTAGTGCATGTTGGTCAGCTAATGAAGCGGTTTAAAATAATTATGGAAAAAGAAAAAGATGTGCCATTTCACTTTGGGGTTATTTTTACCATCTTTGTAAATCCTCAAAATTGTTTCAAATCGGTAATTTGATGTAAGTAGTTGAGTTTTCTCATCCAGCCAGACAGCTATGGGATTGTCTTTCCTTCCTCTCCGCTGCTGACAGAGAGCTTGGAGCCCTCAGGGCCAGAGTTTCTGGCAGCAATGAGGCATTCCAAGCCTTCTGGGGACACGGTGTGTGTCTCTCATCTTGTACACAGAGAGTTCATTACTGAAAAGTGTGTGCTGTGGGTGGAAAATAAAAACAACAGGCCCCCGAATAGCCTAGGGCTGAATTAATTACCTGTGCACTCACTGCTAATGATTTGGGGAGCACACTGGTGCTTAATATTTTATCTGTTTAGCACCAACGTAAGGGCTCCACTCTCAAGCAAGCTCCAAACTGAGAAACTAGCTAGAATCTGAAATGTCTGCTCTAGAAGGCACTGAACCTGTCAGGAGTAAGGCACTTTGCAAAAGAAGAGTCCTTTTTCTCTTCAGTGTCTGGGCCCAGCCACCCTTTGGGGACAGGGAATGGGCCTCTAAAGAGGGGGTTCAGGTTGTCCATGCAGCAGCAACTTGTCAGAGGCAGGTTCCCCATCCCATCCCGTGGTTCTTCACTCATAGGCTGCCAGGACAGTGGCAGAATAGCAAGAATTGGGGTTTGAACTCCAAGTACTTTTGTCATGGATCCCTCTGACATTCTGAAGACATGAGAGGCACTCGAGCAACATTCACAATAGGAGAGAGGAAAGGGCTCTAGGCGTGGCAACTGAGTATTGGATTATTCCAAATATTCCTAATAGCCTGATATTTGGTTAATCCACAGTTAGTGGAGCAGAATTCAAACCCAGACTGTGTGGTTTCAGAGTTTATGCTCCTAATAGCCACGTTATACTGCCCTTGAGAAGAGCAAGATGAAACAAAATGGAAGAAACACCAGTGACAGTCACAACAGTTACCGAAGGTAGGCCATGGATAGGGTGGCTCTCAGTTTTCATAACCAAAGCCAAAAAGGAAGCCAGATAAGCCACAAGTGCTCATGAAAGGAGAGCATATCAGATGCTCAGGACATACACTTACATACATGCACACACGCATGCACACACACACACTTTGCCCACCTGAGAGGGCTGCATTCTTCTTCTCTAGCGTAGAGGTTTGGGTGGGACAGAAGGGAGGGGTGGGGGGGAACTGATGCTTTCTACCACAACAGGGCTCTTTGTTAAAGAATTCTTCAGAGCAGGCCAAAGCGATAACACCAATGCACATTTTCAAAATGGTTCTTCAAGGGCAGGGGAGACCCAGGAAGCTGCAAATGGCCAGTTCTCTGATGACCCACTTTGATCCAGAGATAAAAATCTAGGATATCAAGTAGAATAAAATAACTATGTATCTTCCAGGCAACTCTCCATAAATATCATTTCTCTTAAGCCAGTGGTTCTCAACCTTCTGGCCCTTTAAATACAGTTCCTCATGTTGTGACCCAACCATAAAATTATTTTCGTTGCTACTTCATAACTGTAATGTTGCTACTGTTATGAATCATAATGTACATATCTGATATGCAGGATGGTCTTAGGCGACCCCAGTGAAAGGGTCATTCGACCACCAAAGGGGTCACAACCCACAGGTTGAGAACCGCTGTCTTAAGCAAATTTCGGGCAAATGTTGAGCAGCAGGTAGTTTGAGTTTAGAAATATGGAAATCTTGTGTTGTTGACTGAAAGCAAATCTATATGGTTTTGAAAGATCAACTAAAGAGAAGTATGAAGGGTGTTCCGTTGGATGATATTAAGGGATATGGCTCAACAGTTGGCTGCAGAGGCCACCCAACCGCCATATGTGGTCAGCATATCTGCCTCTCATTCTAGATTTTATCTTTAAATGTATAATTAATCTGGAAACACACGTTTAAATTTCAAAAGTCACTAAAGTCATATATTTTAAGCGTAAGATAAGCAATTTTTCTTTAATGTAAAAGCTGGCACTGAGGTTACCCATGGCTGCAAAGCATCACAGAAGCAAAAATAAAATGCAGGTGACTGCTTTATTGCTGTTTGTTTTTAACTTCTCCTACTGTAGCAATAAACCAAAAGAAGGCCCTGGAGTTGTGTAAAATGGGTGATTTCATTTTTCTAAAGCTGAGGATAATCACATGTCTGGCACCTTACATTTCAGTGTGAGATTTTTCTGAAAACTGAGATCTATAGATTAATAACTCCTCCATCTCATTTATCCTACCCCATACTTCCTCGGTCTCCAAATCAATGAAATTGTGACTTACTGGCCAAGACTAAGTATAGTATCCAATCATTTTATATGTCAGGGTGTTCACCAACTCTGTTTTGTGAAGATTCCATAGGCTGGCCCCAGGGGACAGATTGATAATTTTGCTGATGAATGTCTCATGCTGTTCTTAAGGAGAATACTTTTTTGCTCTTGCTGTAAATGGTTATAAATCCAGTCCAGGCTCATCCCCATCTTCAGGTGCACCCCATCAGTTGTAGGCATCTTATCAGCAAGAAACAGCCTCTCCTAATGGCTGATAAATATTCCAGCCTCCCCCAAATCAGGTATCGAGAGATTCAAATCATGGTCAGTACTTAGAGCTGCTATTTACTACAGACTTAATGCCAGTCAACCTTTGTACTTATCTCTATAGCCAGAGAGGCTGAATAGCTCTTTTTATGTCTCCACTCCTGGTCACTAAAAGCTGAGTTCATTCAAAATTTCCTCCTATCTAGGGAGGGCACAGGCCTGTAACAAAGGTTGAAGAGATGTGTGTGAATATAAAATAAAATGTATGTTTTCTCTGGCATCTACCAATCCTGCCCCAAATTTGGCCCCAAAGCAAAGGCACATGAATCTGAAATGGGGCTGAGTGAGGAGAGAAACACACCTCGCTGTCCTCAGCGTATGACAAAATGAGAGTAGGGTGATGTGGTATTTTTTCTGGCTCTTTGGTTTGGTTTGGGGGTGGGGTTTGTTTGTTTGTTTGTTTTTGTTCGTTTGTTTGTTTGTTTGTTTGGTTGGTTGGTTGGTCGGTTGGTTGGTTAATCCTCACCCGAGGAGGATATTTTCCCATTGATTTTTAGAGAGTGCAAGGGGAGAGACAGAGAGAGAAACATCGATGTTGACTGGCTGCCTACACATGGATTGGTTGTCTCCCAGATGCAACCAAGATACTTACTTGCCTTTGAGGTTCATGCCCTTGACCAGAATCCGCAGGCCGATGCTCTATCTACTGAACCAAACGGACTAGGGCAGCCTTTTAGTTTTGTTTTCATGAAACAGAGTCTGGAATCTGAATACCATAGGACTTAGGATTTATGAAAAGTTTCCAGTTCTCCATAGAAAACAACCACTTTTCCTGCATAGTCCTAAAAACATACCTTTGATGAAAGTAATTATGGAATCTCAGTTGTTGGAAAGATTAAGGGGAGCTGGTAAATAAAAAATCCTTTACTCTCCTTCATAGGAAATGGGCACATGTGATACATAAAGAAGAGAGTGTGAAGTTAATACTGTCCTATATATTTGAAAGTTGCTAAGAGAGTAGATCTTAAAAGTTCTCATCACAAGAAAAAAATTGTAACTGTGTATGGTGATGGATGTTAACTAGATTTATTGTGGCAATCATTTTGCAATATATACCTATATTGAATCATTATGCTGTACACATGAAATTAATATCTTATATGTCAATTATACCTCATTTTTTTTAAAAAAATCAGCACATTAAAAAAGAAGAAGAGGGTCTGGAAACTCTTATAAGGAAAAATGGCAGAGTGTCAGGCAGCATGGCACCTCCTCCAGAAAGCTAAAAGTATCTGTGCTCATAAGAATGTCTCTCAAAAAGAAGTCCACTGACACTGCCAACAGCTCTTAAAGGTGTCATCACTTATCTTTCTACAGGTTATGGTTAATCAGATTCTCTATGCAGGAAGCACCACCAAGCTTGATTTTTGTAGAAGTCACGCTTGCTCACAGTACTCTTCAGTTGCCAAAGGTCCTCCCCTTTGTGTTGTAGTTGACACGGCGACCTTTGGTATAAGGTCAGTGTAAGTAACCCATTTCACTGATAAGATAACTGAGGTTCAGGCAAGGTTAAGCAAGTTGTCCAAGGGAATGAAATAACTCAGTGATGAAGCATGTATTTTAGTTATATGCCCGGGTTACAAAATTCCAACATTCCCTACTTTGTCACTGTCCCTTAGGTCTGCAGGTGAAGGGTGGGGGAAGGGCTAGCCATGAACAAAAGGGGTGGATTGACCCATCAGTGGCCTTTTTGAGGCACACACTTATAGTCCAGCCAGGACCTTGATTCATTTTCCTAGTTGTCATTTTTACACAAGAGGAAATAACCCCTCCCCAATTATCTCGTCTTATATCAGTTGTAAAAATATCCCTTTTATAGTTATTCATTTCCTTTCTTCATAGGGTCGTGCTCTTTTCACAATAAGCAACTTCATTCCCTTGATGTCTTGTCAGTATCTGAGGCTGATCCTCCCCAGGAAAATTTTAATATCTATCAGATTGTCCAAACTCGAATGTGAAGGAGAGGGGCAAGGCCTAAAGCAGAGATCTGTGTTCTGCTCTGGGCTGTGGGTCTCTGGCCTCATCAGCCCTCCCAAGCCCAGAGACAGGCCCCTCAAACCTTCTGCTGTGAAGCAGTGCTAAGAAGGACATCCCACTGAGGTAGCCTGAGAGGACAACAAAGATGCCATGGCCTGTTTCGTCAGCAAGTGAGCACAGGGTTTCAATTATGCCCCAGAGTTCCTAGAGCCATGAAAAATTATTTGCTTAAGAGCTCTTGGTAAAATAAAAGATGATATTCCCCCCCAAATAACTTTTTTTTCTCTGTACCTAGAAAAGGTTGCTAAATTGATTACCTCAAGGTTGACAATTGCATAATTGTGGTCCTGAACAGATGACAAAAAAAATATTTTCCTCTGGCTTTTCAACAACTCTCAGTTCCATACTCATGAGGTGAAGGTGCCAGTCTCCAATCTCTGCAGTCTTTCAACCGCTACCACCTTTTGCACAGAAAGGAAGATGGAAATTTGCATTGGGTTCTTCTCTCACTCAGAGATTAAACGGTCAGATAGTGCATTCGGCCGCATTCCAAGTCCTTCTGAGGCCATTTAGAAGCATTTCATCATTGCAACTGTTGTTTTGGTTTCTCATCTGCTCACAGCTCAGCCCCAACAAGCCTTGGCCTGCCCCCTGTCTTTCCCTCTGAAGCTTTTTCCTCACAAAGAGCCAGGAAACTCCTCGCCTCCTCTTACACACCGAGAAGCTAAGGAAAGAACATGTCCCAACTCAGTGAGCCACAGGTCTGGTTTGTTCTTCCTTGGCATTCAGACTCTCGGCCCCAAATGAAGATTTACCCATAAACATTTTATTGCTTCCTAACTCCACAGGATACTTTAGTCTATTTTGACTGTTTCTCATTCCTTATCTGGCACAACAGTTTTCTCCCTGATACCCATACCTTTTGTTGTGGCCCTTTGTCTGTTTTTTAAAGTTGTCAGAAAACAACACTGTTGCCTTAGCTGGTTTGGC
This sequence comes from Myotis brandtii, assembly GCF_000412655.1. Lineage (NCBI taxonomy): Eukaryota > Metazoa > Chordata > Mammalia > Chiroptera > Vespertilionidae > Myotis > Myotis brandtii. The sequence continues at coordinate 7,429,856 of NW_005368341.1, read as the reverse complement.
TCAATGGATAGAGTGTCAGCCTGCAGACTAAAGGGTCCCAGGTTCAATTCCAGTCAAGGGCACATGCCCGAGTTGTGGGCTCCATCCCCAGTAGGGGGCATGCAGGAGGCAGCCAATCAATGATTCTTTCTCTTCATTGATGTTTCTATCTCTCCCTCTCCCTTCCTCTCTGAAATCAATTTAAAAAATATATTTAAAAACACACACACAAAAAAATCATTGTCTAACAGAAACTCCAAGCAGTGTATGTCAGTGAAGCCTTTAGTTTCTGTTGCTCACTGGCTTCCCCATAGCATCCCAGGTGCACCTTTGCATGGACTGTCAGAAGGCCTGGCTGAAACCCCACCTTCTAAATGCATCACTTAGAGCTTCCTTGGCAGCATCTCACCCCGGAGAGAACACCAATGAAGACAAGTCTGTGTCATGGCGACCTCCACAAAGACAGTAGCTCTCTGAGTCAGGCTTAAAATATTTGCTGTCAATGGTGCATGGAGAAGGTAAGGCTTCTGAAAGTGGCTTTTAAAAGAGTGGAATCAATTACCTGGGTAACCGGGCAAACAGAAAATCAAGTAAAAAAATATATGTACATATGTAAGCATAAATCAGTGGGGCCTCAAAGAGCCCGGAGCAACCTTGAGAGAAAAATGTTGAGTGGCTCTAAGAGTCAAATGAAATGCAAAGAGGGAGCCATACCTTCGGACTCAGAGAGGAAGCTCCTTTGGCTTGTCCTGCTCTGATCCTGAATGTCTGCTAGTGATTCCTGTACTTTGATCAGGATTATTTGTCATGAAACAATTCAGACAAGGTAAGAGCCAACCCAAATCCATGTCAGAAAGCCACGCCAGCCTTGCAACCTTCATCCTTCATGAAGTGCGGGCTGAGCTGAGTTACTTTCCCCAAGGCAGAGTGCCAGCACAAAGGATTCCAGGACCTTCTCCAGTTGGTCTTCAAGCACCACAAGGCATCAAGAGAGTTAAAGCTGACCTGGGCACAGTTGTTAAGGAGATGAAGTTCTTACACGTTTCTACTCCCCACTACTCTGCCATAACTTCTCTTTGTGGCTAAATGTTTTATGATTATTAATTATGTTTTTCTTCCACTTTTTCTTCCCAATACCCCTCCCCCATAGAAGCAGGCTCTGCTTTACCTTGCCCAAGGAATGTTCCTCTGGAGGGTGGGGGCTGGGGG
>NW_005368341.1:7396831-7428035 GCF_000412655.1 Myotis brandtii | reverse complement strand
TTCTTTTAAGGCAGAAAGTCTCCAAGGCTTTCTGGCTTTTGCTTTCCAATAGCCCAACTATTTAGAACCGTATGTGAGAGGTAAAGGGAAGAGAAGGGAGTTGTGGGTAGAAGGGAATTGGTTTTAGTGAAGACCGGGAAGAGAACAAAATAAAAGGATTTCTCCACGTCTAGAAATAAGAGAGCAGGAGACAGAGATGTTGGCTGATCCCAGAGGGGCAGGAACTTGGATCAGCTTTCGGGCATCACCATCGAGAAGTGTCCAGAAAGGCCTGACTGTTAGATTGATCTAAGAATAGGCACATTCTCTGATGTTTCCTGCCCATCTCTGTTCATGGACTCAGATTCACATCTACTCTTCCTGTGGCGACCTCATTAGACTTACTAAGAATTCTCATGCTGCATATCCCTGCTACGTGGACAGATTTCAATGCCAGAATTGAAATCAGAGAGGAAAAGAATAACCTCAAGATTTATTTATCTTTCATTTCTTAGTAAATGAGATAGTTGCCCTACAAAACTAGTAGTTAGAACCATGTACAAATGCTGTTATTCAACCATCTGTTGAACCACAGAAATGACAATGTTGGGTTGCTCACCAATGAATGGAGGTAATCTATCCACCTGGCAGGTGCTGAGCCTGCGGGATCAGCAGGGACCTCTGCCTGTCAAAGGGTTTCCCTAAGTGAAGATCCTCCACATCAACCCTTGCTGTTCCCCTGCCACCCACGAAGCACCTACTGAGGGCACTGTTGTAATTCCTGGCAGAGGAAAAGTGAGAGAGGGTTGAAGGAGTTCGATGCTACGAGCTGGGAGCAGGCAGGATCACAAGTTAAAACACAAATCTGCTTGGCAGCCTCTGGTCTTTTCTTTGGGAGGCTTGGCTTTTCTGCATTTTCCCATCTTTTTGTTTCCCATCTTCAAATGTATCCTCATGTTTCTAAGTATATCTCTGCGCAATGAAGAGTAAACTAACAATGGCCCTTTAGCTGCAGTAAAAGCAGTGAAATAATATCCTTCCATTGATGTCAAAAGAAGAAAGTCTCTGACTTTGGATGTTTTAACAACCAAACATTTAAAAAAATATTAAAGGCCAAGTTGAATAGGCATCCATTAAATACCAAGAAATAATGGAAGAATAGATATATCTCCTAACTTAAGCCCAGATTTCTGCTGACAAGCAAAGGAAAATTCAATGGAGTCCATTCTACTTGGGCATGTTTTACTTTGGAACTGTCAATCAGCTCCAAGCCTTCCCATATTCCTCAGGCAGAATGGGTTTCTGCCTTCTCTGCTTTTTCATGAAATTTTGTGTTATAGAATGAGATTCTTCATTGGGTTAGTCAAATACCATCCATCTATGAACACCTACTGTAATCAAGGCACTATGTTGCAGTCTATATAAAGATGTAGAAAATATAGCCCTACCCTTACAATTCTTATAATCTAGCAGGCAGTTATTTTTGTGAGCAGTTATTTTGTCCTGTGCCAATTGGATTGACATGTCTTATAACCTCTACTAGACTGCAGGATCCTATGGACAAGGGTTGTGTCCAGTTTCCTCTTAGTCCCCCATGCTGCAGTGTCCACCATGTACCAATATATCACTGTAGTAAGGGCTCCATAAATGCTAGAATTGAGTCCCCAAACTAATGCCACAACTTGATGGGTGGATGAGCAGCCCACACCCATTTGCCTCTCTTTCTGCCCAACCTCTGCAAGCTTCTGCAGGGAGGGTCAAAGAAATGGGCTCTTGCCCCTTTACTCACTCAGGCCTCCTAAGCTCATAACAAAGACAATCACATTAAACCTGAAGCCCGTGCTCTACTGCATAGACATTCCTAAGCACAGTCATTCAAATTTCTTCTCCTCTCCCCTTCTCCTGCTGACCCCTAGGTCATGTGGTTGCTTTTCATTCAAGCACATTTTCTTTAAGTCAGTTATGGGAATCTTTTCTCACTGTAAGTTCGCTGGTGAGCATTTTGCTTCTTCTCTCTTTGTGGTGTGATTTGTTCCTTTCTTAATGTTTTCTGATCTGTGAAAGAGTACCCTCATCCATAAAGAATTTCTCATTCTGGTCAAATCAGAGTTAAAGCTCCAAACATTGGCAGATGCATTGAGCCAAGTTAGAATTATAGTAAGGAAGCCCAGAGTCTTCATTTGGGTTCCCCCCAAAGCAGACTCAGAGAGACAAGGATTTGGGTGCAAGGATTTGAAAAATGATCCCAGGAAACAGGGAAAGGGAGTGAAGGAAATGAAACAAAGAAGGTAAGAAAGTCACCAAAGAGTGTGTTGATGAGCAGATGGCCATTCCGGGCCACTAGGGCTCCATCTTGCTGAGGACCCTGCGAGATGCTGCACAGACCACCTGGGGCAAAGGGGCTGGGATTGTACCCACCAACTCCATTCCACCCTCTTTAACTGAAGACTGTTTGGGCATTAATTCCTGTCTTGTCCAGCATGCTCAGAAAGCTAGAAAATGCCCTCAGGCAGAGAGAAACAGGAGCTTGAGGTAAGAAGTCTTTGCTGATACAGAAATCTGACCCTGAAACCTCAGGAAACCCCGTGACTGAGAGAATACAGCCAGGCACCAACAGCATCTGCTGCACCCACAGATGTATAATGAAACCCAACACCTAGCGGGACCCACCCTCTGGAGACAGAGAACGCTGCACCTGGTATTGCACAAGGGAATCCAGCTGAGAGTGAGAGTGCGCCTGAAATCCAGCCCACATTCTGTTTACCAAACTGTATGCTCCGGCATGGGGCTGCATCCACCTGGAAGAAGGAGAGTTCTTTTTCAAATTTGCACAAAAGTGCAAATGGGCCAGCAGTGGCCCTGATAACAAACACTGTCTTAATATCACAACAGATGCCAACTCCACAACAATATCAGCATTACAGGGTCTGATTTTACACACCACGGTTTCTTTGATGTGGAAAAGATGGCACACCAGAATAATAGGGCAGTAAAAAGCAGCCAGATTTAGCACTAGGTAATATTCATTTTTCGATATTCAGGTGGCTCTTTATGCAAATATATTATTTGCTACCTCCCATTCATTGCAATTCTCTGAGATTCTTTGCAGCAATAATTGTGTGATTTATCACGAGCATTTTTCTATTCCCTGAAAGAGATTTTAACTTTTTGCTGAACAGAGAAAGGGTACTTTGTCACATTGTGCCTTCTGCCACCTTTACATATCGCTGGCATTGGCCACATAGCCGTACCTGTCCTACAAAATATCTTCATCTGAGCAGAGTCTTCTTTCCAAGCCCATCTCATGAATGAATCTCATAGATTCCCCAGTGGTCGCCATTCAGGGACTGGTCTGCGAGCAATGTCTCTGGTTAGTTCACAGTTTGGAATTTCAATCAGTGCTGTGGCCCCCATTCCCACACTTACAATAGACATGTTGACTTTGCTGAGTATGTTTCCTGAACTTGCCTGCGCTTCTGGGCAAGGGTTTTTCATGCTCTTTTCTGTGGTTTGCATGTTTTCCATCTGACTTCTTAATGGCAGGATGCCTTTCTCCACCTCACGAACAAATTGAATTTTCTGCTCATAGGTTATTTACTGAGTCTTTGAAACCCTATAACTTGTCCCACTTACTCATGCTGACTGAATAACTCCTGCAGCATAGAAGGGCGCAAGGGTAGTCTCACATAACCGAACTCAAGACAACGACCCGTTAAGTTCTGATGGCTACAAGACCTTATGAAGACCTCTTTGCAGGCTTTTCTATCTTAGCAGTTGTTAGCTTCCTGAAATCAGAGAAAGTTGGGGCTTGGCAAGGCCTTGGAGATCATCCCGAGATGGGATTTAATGTCTGCAGCTCGTAGACTACAATATCTTGCAGTGATATGATGTAGAGAAATTATTTTAAGGAGGGCTAAAGTACATGTACTCTCTCAGGATGGCTTTACTTAAAATGGGAGGAGGCATATGGATGGTGAAGAGCAGGACCTCCCTGATGGGTATTCTCACATGACCTTGAGATTTTGTTATTTTATTCCTAATGTTTGATAGCTGTGATCATGGCCTTAGCTCTAACCTGGGTGCTCTGCAAGTACAGTAGGTAAGAGATGGCAGTTGGCACAGAAGCACATTTTTAACACGGTGACATTTGGTCTCATGCACCAGGCAAGTTCTCCTATTTCCTATAAACAGGGAACGGAGATGACAGTTTCACATTCTGACAACAGCTACAGGGAACTACTCTGCTGGCAAGTGAAATCACTGAGGAGCTCTTATTTCCAGATGCCTGCTTTTACATTTATTTAACTTAATGGTTAAAAATAGGTGGACAAGCCCATTTGACATTCTGTGTCAGAGAAACCATTTTGTTTGATATCATAAAGTTTCTCTTATCAATGTGTAACCTGTTATCACATTGCCATTTCAAGTTCCTAACTTGAAATTTGATCCTTCAACTCCTGTAACAACTTCTTAGGTTTTAAGGATTCCATCACAGCGATTTTTTAAAAATAATTGGAACCACTTGAAATAATGGAATAGTGGCTTTAGGGATCAGACAAACCTGAGTTTAAATCCCACTGACTAGCTCTGTGATCTCAGTCAAGTTAAATTCTTCATTCTCTAAGTTTGCCCCCATCTGAAAAACGTGGGCCAATAATAGTTCATAGAAATGCTGAAATGATTAAATGAGATAGATCAATGTATTTTAAAAACTAGTGTCTGGTATATAATAGATCTATAACTTACCAAATTTATCTATCTATCTATTTTATCTATCTCTATATCTCTAGACTTTCTCTTATGACTATACTAAGAACTCCAGTAAAACATTCAATATTTCTCTTCTAGTTAAAAAAAAAAGTATCTATGATGATTGCTAATATTTTACACATTTTCTTTCGGGACAGAATTTTTGTCCCTTGTAAGCCAGAAGTTAAGGTTCCTCTTTTTGAAAATTGTGTCTAGGCCTGTTTCTCCCAGCATCCCTCCTGGTGCTAGATTCTGCATTGGGACAAAAGTTCAACTGGATTTCAGGTGTTGATAAATCAAATGAATCACCGCTTCCAAATCTGAACTATTTCTCTCCTTTAGCATGAAGACAAGTAGAAGCAAAAGGACTTGCTAAGTTGCCTCTGTGACATTTATGGGTGTCAGTTCTCTTAGCTAACACCTCAATTTAAGAGACGTCACCACTATGCTGTCTTCACCACCACTCAGAGCTGCTCTCTGCCATTCTATCCTTGGAGCAGAAACTGGCAAACACAGTGAGTTGATCATCAGCCTTTCTCTACCTTATCAATTGTGATTCAGTGGCAAACACTCTTGGCCAACATCTGGCGAAACTGGAGAAGTTATTGGAGGGGTTTATTTCTTTTCTTTTTAATGAAATTATTTTGGAGCTTTACCACAAATCATTGAAGAGAAAAATGCAAATTTTTGCCTTTCAAATGCTAACATTTGTTGGCCATATCTCAAGAGTGGACAAGTAAGAAGTTCCTTTGTTAAATCCTCAGTGTTGTGTCCGGAGACATATGTTTGCCTTTCCTTTCTCTCCCCAGGTATAGAGACGCGCATGAGTTCAGCAGGTATGGGATTCACTGTGTGGAGGGATCAGCTCTACTGGCTGCTTCTGAGACTGGAGAATGCTGTGTGTGTCATGGGACCCTCGGCAGTGTGGCCAAATGGTCTGTTGAACCTTTCTCAGAATAATCTTTTTAAAAAGAATAAAACAGCCCTAACCTGTTTGGCTCAGTGCGTAGAGCGTCAGCCTGTGGACTGAAGGGTCCCAGGTTCAATTCTGGTCAAGGGCATGTACCTTGGTTGCGGGCACATCCCCAGTATGGGGTGTGCTGGAGGCAGCTGATCAATGTTTCTCTCTCATCGATGTTTCTAACTCTCTCCCTCTCCCTTCCTCTCTGTAAAAAATCAATAAAATATATTTTTTAAAGTGTTGTCTAAAAAAAATAATAAATAAATAAATAAAATAAAAAGAATAAAACAGAATACATAATATGTCAAGGGAAACCAATATATTAAAATATCATTATCAAATGTGACATGCTTCTTCACTAATGCATAAAATAGCAAGACCTTGTGGCAGGTCTAATAATCCCCCTAATTCCAAGTAGTGATGAACATAATTATTATAGAATATAAATAATAAAATTGGGGATATGTGAAGTGACATGAAAATATTCATGAGTTTTATTGGTAACAGTCGTAAGTATTATTAATACTATTGTGGTTGGTTTCCTACATGTTAAGTAAAGGAATGCTGTATTTCAGAGATTAGCAAAAATAAAGGTGTCATTTTTTCCCCCATCCAAGTTTATGGATCTGTGGTAGGCAGTTTAGACAGACATGAGCAGAGCAAGGACCATGGGCCAGGTACAGAAGGCCACCAGGGAGGAAAGCCCTGGGTGCCTAGCAATGGACAATGGTAGGGTGGGACCTCATCCCCTAGCATATCACTGGTCAGCAGTTTGGACCTCCTGACCTTTCCTCCCTAGAGATAACATCTAGGCCTCAGTTGTATTTCAGCTCCAATCCCAGAAAAGCAGCAAAACCCGACAAGCAATGCCAAGACCAAGGCTGGCCTCAGGACCAGCTGCATTGGATAATGACCCCCTGCCCTGGTGCAGACCAATCAATCAGTAGAGTCCCCAACCTTGAAAGGACACCCCTGGAAAGCTGCTGAATATTCTATTGAGATCTTCCCCTAGGACCTCCACTAAAATCTCCACCCTTAAAATCCCTTAGAACAGAGGACCCAGCTTACTCTCCTTCCTGGGAGCACCCCCACACCTTTCCCCTTCCCCTCCTCATCCGCCCAGGCATACATCACCTTGACCTTCCTCACTTCTAACCTTCAAGGGCCATTCCTTTACCTCTATAACTTGTTTCCTAAGCCCATTTCTCTTATAAATTACTTCTTCTACCTCTGTGATTTTCCAAATAAATGTTCTCTTATAGTTTGAGCCTTGGCTCTGAATTCTTTCCTACCCAGAACCCAAGCACTGAGGTTGCTGAATCCAGGTCCAGTCTGACCCCACCTGCCTAACACCTGGTGCGGTTTCCGCCACCCCCAACAGACCTCCCTGAATTTTACCTCAGCAAGCCCTTGGGTGTTCCTGGCCCACAGCTTTAAGAATCCTCAGGCCTCAACTCCCATTGTGGGAACCAAACTCCTCTGGTTGGAAACTCTCACCCTCTGGCCTCTCTTATTGGCAAAGTTGCAAGGATTTGGGAGTTAGTTTCTTGCCAGTGGCGAGAGGCAGAATCTGAGCATTCAAAACCAAAGCTGTGCTTAAGAGAAGGGCCTTTGTCTTTGCTGACAATGGAAGGGATTCACCTTGAAAAAACCACTGTGTACCTTGGACGTTTGGTTATGGTGCCTTTGAAGGCTCTGGAACACACCTCCAGGAGAATTCAGCCCCTTACAGACTTGAATGCCACCACAGAGCAAATAGGGGAGGGGAAAAGGCAGATCAATATCCCCAGTCCTTCCCAGGAGATGTCTCGGCAGCAGGGAAGTCAATCCGGCTGGATCCTGCTGCAGGCGAGCCGTAGAGAGAAGCCTGGGATGCTGGGTGTTCCCAGCACTACCTCTGTCTGTTTGTTCTCCAGTGTTTGTTTTTCTATCCCCATCCCTCCTCCTTCTCAACCTGGCTCCAATTCAGCTCTAAACCAGAGCCTCAAAGGGCTGAAGGCAGACTTCCTCTATGAAACGCTCCTGAAGCCATCCTAGGGCCCTGCCAGTGGGAGACAGGAGTCATGGTGCCGGGGACAGTCACCGCCACCTCCCTCCCTCCTCCTTTGCTCCTCCTGCCAAGTCCTGACAGCTCTGGAAGCCCAGAGCCTTCCTCTGACTCCCGCGCAGGTCCCCGCGCTGTGCGCTGCTGCCAAGCCACGGGGCCGCTCTAGGAATGTGTTTTTAATATTCATTGTTCACTCTGTCTGTTACCGATGTGTGCACTGCAATTATTGTAATTCTTTGCACATGTGTTGTTATGAAATGGGTGCCTTTCAAGCTATGCCAAGTTATTTTTTTTTTCTTTCCTGAAACCCAGATATATTATTTCTACCTATGTTTCAGTTAGTTTGCCACGCTTCTTTATGTTATTTCAAAGATCAGTCTGGGCGGCAAAGAGAGAGTGGCATGTGCACAAAGCAAGGTCTGCCTGCTTTCCTCCTGGTAGGACAGTTGCTTTTGATTTCGGCTTGTGTGGTTTTTACCTCACTCTCTTGTTTTCTTCTTTCCATGCGCACAGCCAAGCCAGCTTTCAGACATACACACCCCACAGGTGCGGCTCCTGGAGTAGCCGTCTGCACCCAGGGGCAGGCACATGTGCATGTGCAAAACAGGCATGCACATATGTCTGTGCAAACAGCATTCAGATGGAAGAGTTCTTGGATATTAGTGTGTTGTTTTTTTCCCCCTTAGTGGTGGGGAGGGAAAGGAACTCTAGAAAAGTCATTTCTTTCTTTTTCTTTGGTGTTTTTTTTTAACTCTAACTGAGCCTTTTCTGGAACAAGGTTGAAATGTCAGCCATTAAAGGCACAAAAAGAATTAGATGCCATCATTAATTCAAAATGTCTTATTTTTTGTTTTAAATTTTATATCAAAGAAAAATAGCCAAAGTAAAAGCAGATTTTAAAATCTGCTAACATTTTTTTAAGTTTCTTAGGGACAATGACAAAACCTTTGTAAATTAAGAATAACTATTATTTTTCCTTTAAGAATTTACTCTTGAGATTCACAGAAACTAGATTAAGGATAAAGCAATGGAGGTAGCCACCTGGCGAACATCACCAGCTATTTTATGGCCAGATACAAATTCCTTCCTTAGAGATTCTCAGGCCACTCTGTTTTTGCTGGGCAGAGAAATCGGACCCTGTGGCACTCCTGCCTTCTAGGCATTTTACTTTCATTGTTAACTGTCTCTATTTGTCACCATGAAACATTATTATTTTAAGGTAGCTAGGAAGCAGGACTGCACGCTGCATAATAGGGGTGTAACTCTTGTTGCCAAGAGGAATCAAATAAATGGTAAGTGGCTAATGTGGGAAATCACACCAGAGAGAAATAAACAGACAGACAGACAGAGGCTGGGGAAGAGAGAGAGAGAGAGAGAGAGAGAGAGAGAGAGAGAGAGAGAGAGATTTTTATTTTGAGGAATTGGCTAATATTATTGTGGGGGCTCGCAGGTCCAAAGTCTACAACAACTAGACTGGTGTTTGACCAAATAACGGGGTTGACACATAAAATGAACCGTTACACAGCTGGATAAGATAACTGGGGTGAATAATGCCCATCCCTTCAGTAAGCCAACATATCAAAGATTTAGCAGCATAATAAGGTAGGCAGATCTCCACACGGGAGCCAATGTTATAGACGTGTTCTGCCCCAAGAAAATTCCCTCCAAGATTGAGTCTGTGAAAGGAGGCTCCTCTGAGGAACCTATCCCTGTCCTGAACTCACACCTCCTCTCTAATCCAGACCCACTTACTCCATTCGCCCCTTTATTCAATTCCCTCGGTTAGATGCCCAAACCAGCATCACTGAGAACTCCACCCCACCACCCCTCTCGGTCTGTCCTCGGTCTTCACTGTGAAACAGTGCCTCCTACTCAGGCCTGGTGTTCACGGATCTGTCCTCTGCTCAGTGTGGCCTCCAGAAGGGCTAGACGAGTCAACTCTTTCTTAGGACGGAAAGCAAATAGAGGGGCCCCAATTCTTGTTTGGTGCCCCACAAAGTGAAAGCTTTGTCTGCTTACCTTACAACTAGGGTTGTTAGATTTAGAAAATGAAAAAAGCCCAAGTATATCTGAATGTTAGATAACCAGCAGATGATTTTTTAGTATAAACATATCCCATATTTGGGACATACATTAAAAAATGATTCACTGTTGATCTGAAATTGGTGCCCAGTTAAATTTGAATTTCAGATCAACAACAAATACTTTTAGTAAAAATATGTCCTATATAATAGTTGGGACATATAATCATGCCTTGTGGGTCTGAGGTTCAAATTTAACCGGGCATTTTGCATTTCATCTGGCCATCCTGCAAAGTGACCTAAAATACAAAATACCCCTCCAAATCATGCAATATTTTTTTTTCTCAGAGACAACATAGGTTGATTCCCTATCTAGCAACAGATATTTTTTCTTAAGCAAGGCTGTGGGATTTACTTTCTCCATAACGATCGCTTATGACCACCTCTCCTCCCAATGCCAGCTACGCTGGTGGTATGGGGCCTCTTCAGCTTTATTCCTCCTCCTAATTGGGGTAGGATGGGAGAAGTGTTCCATTTATACTGTTCAGGTGAATATATTTTCAGAGAAGGGATCATTGACACACCCAGTCATCCACACTCAAGACCCTAGAGCAGCAGTACTCAACTTGTGGGTCGCGACCCCTTTGGGGGTCGAACGACCCTTTCACAGGGGTCACCTAAGACCATCGGAAAACACATATATAATTACATATTGTTTTTGTGATTAATCACTTTGCTTTAATTATGTTCAATTTGTAACAATGAAATTGGGGGTCACCAAAACATGAGGAACTGTATTAAAGGGTCGTGGCATTAGGAAGGTTGAGAACCACTGCCCTAGAGCCATCCTCAATTCTCTTTCCCTTGGTCCCCCCTCCTAGAGCTTCATTCTTTTGCATCCTCTCCCTTTCATCACAGCTGCCCTCCAAATCCAGATCCATTATTTTTCACTTAGGTGACAGAGTGAATTTCTGAATTTTTCTTCCTACCAGTAGCACCTCTCTTCTACAGTCCATCTACCACACCCCCTGTCCTGAAGTTCAGTACCATCCTGAACACTCAAATAGTCCCCAGGCTCAGAAGCATTCTGTTTCCAGAATGCCTGTCAAATGAAGTCATACATTTTGGCTTACATGAAATCCAAACATCGAGGCCATATATTAAGTCCCTGAAGCTACTGACTTTAAACCAAGATCATAAACATTTTCTGTAAAGATCCAGATAGTAATTTATTAAGCTTTGAGGGCTATACAGAACTCTGCCATTGTTGCATGAAAGCAGCCATAGAGGATACATCAATGAATGAGCACCAATACAACTCTATTTCTTAAAACAGGTAAGGGGGACAGATTTGGCCTACAGGCTATAGTTTGCCAATCCCTTCTCTTGCTGCCAAACCAAACCTGTTCCCCAAGTCCCAGCTCACGTGTTGCTCTCTCTGCAAAGCTCTTCTTGATCCACCCAGTTTGAAATGACTTCTTCACTCCATGCACACAACACTTTATGTCTCTTTTATGGCCTTGCCCACACGCTGCCTTGTTCAGAGTTCGTGCCTCATCTCAATGTTGGTGTGCTTGCCATCCCCTGCAGAGTCACTTCAGTCCTTTACATGGTGTAGATGTTCAATAAGAAAATATTAATAGGAAGAATAACTGAAAGGCCCTGGAGAGTGAGTCTAGAAAAGGGGCAGAGGCTTGAACAACAACAACTTCCTGCTTCTCCTCCAGGAAAAGTGTGGGTTCCCTTGAAGATCATGGACCAACACCAAATGTCTGCTGTAGAAGCCCAACTTCCAGGCTTGTCAGCCATTATTAAAAATACAGAGATGCCTGTTAATCAAGAATAAATTAGCTAAGCATTCAATCCCCCAACCAGGAAGGTGGGTATTGCAAATGAATTTGGGATGAAACCATTTTCCTTTTTGAAACACATCTATGTTAGGCACTTAGACATGAAGAGAGCAAGGACAATGGGCCAGGTACAGAAGGCCACCAGGGAGGAAAGCCCTGGGTGCCTAGCAATGGACAATGGTAGGGTGGGACCTCATCCCCTAGCATATCACTGGTCAGCAGTTTGGACCTCCTGACCTTTCCTCCCTAGAGTTAACATCTAGGCCGTTGTATTTCTTCAGCTCCAATCCCAGAAAAGCAGCAAAACCCGACAAGCAATGCCAAGACCAAGGCTGGCCTCAGGACCAGCTGCATTGGATAATGACCCCCTGCCCTGGTGCAGACCAATCAATCAGTAGAGTCCCCAACCTTGAAAGGACACCCCTGGAAAGCTGCTGAATATTCTATTGAGATCTTCTCCTTTGACCTCCCCTAAAATCTCCACTCTTAAAAGTCCTTAGGACAGAGGACCCAGCTTACTCTCCCTCCTGGGAGCACCCCCACACCTTCCCCTCCCCATCCAGCTCTCCTCAGGTGTGTCACTTGGACCTTCCTCACTTCTAAACTCCAAGGGCTCTTCCTTTACCTCTATAACATGTTTCCTAAGCCCATTTCTTCTACAGATTACTTCTTCTACCTCTGTGATTTTTCAAATAAATGTTCTCTTATAGTTTGAGCCTTGGCTCTGAATTCTTTCCTAGCCAGAACTCAAACACCGAGGTTGCTGAACCCAGGTCAGGTCTGACCCCACCAGTCTAACGCCTGGTGCTGTTCCCGCCCCTGCCATCACAACCAAGTTTTAAAATAAAATAAATAGCTTCATCTGATCTGAACTGCCAAGATATTGCTCCAAACTCCATTCCTCAAGAGAACTTGTTACCTGCTTCAGCTCAAAATCACATGACTCTAAAGTTCTCATAACAGGGCTAGGAAAAGTCAGGCCCTCTCTTCCTCAGAGAAGGGGTGTCAGAGCTGGGAAGAATGAACTGAGGAAAAGAGCAATAGCACAACTGTTTCTCCAGCAAAAACTGGGAAAGTTAAAAATAGTCTTAAAATTAGCTGTCAGTGAAAATTGCAAGCAAATGTATTTCTCTAGTCTAGTTCTTTAGTATTTTTTGTCATTTTTCTGGACTTAACAATGGTTTTGTTATATTACTACACATTTGATTTTTTTCTCTCTAATATTTTAGGTGCATATCATGTTCTCTTAATTAACCTGTAAGACTCTTAAGGGAAGATACACATTTTCTGTTCTTATGTACCTAAGAGCATTATCACACCAAGGCCACACAAATGCTTAGTAAGCATGCAATAAATCAATGATTATATGGGGCAAATTAATCTGCTAAAGTCCTTGGTGGGAGAATTAAGTTACTAAAGTTAATATTTTAAAAAAGAATTCTTCCGTTCTCTTAAAATCCTCATCCCACCTCCTTTTCACCACCAATTAGTACCTCTAAGTCCTTTGAAATTTTCATAACAATAAGAAAGAAATACCAAAATTTTGCTTGCAGCTATGTTTTATTGGATTTAAAGGCTCTTTGATGGTGACACAACACATGACACTTAGATAGATGAAAAGCATAACTTTTTGTTACTTGCCAACCGGAGAAGGCTTCCAGGCATGGCCGAACAGAGGGTTACACCCAGGGCTGGGCAGTTTATGTACGCTAGCAGGGCGGGGTTAACCAAGTTTAGCAGGCGCCCTGTGAATTGGCAGATTTGACAGGCTCTAGGATTTAGGGCCTTTTCTGGTTCTCTGGTACCTGGCCCTCAGGTGATTGGGACTGTGCATAGACACCAGAATGTGAGAGTTCCGTAAGAGAAGTCCTTGGACATGTGAACTTCATCAGCTGCTCAAAAGGGGAACTAACCAACCTCTACTCAGAGCCTCAAAACTAGATCAAGATGCCATTTAAAAATAACTATGTTACATGCTATAATAGAAGTCATTCACCATACCCTCATCTATGTTTCATGAAAGCAGGAACCTGCCTGTACCATTCTCCTTGTCAGTGTACCCCAATGCCCAGCTATAACCCAATGCCTGGCAGGTGGAAGGCACTCACATTTTCTTGAGTAAATTAAGTGAATCCAGACTTTCACTCGTACAACAGGGCAGAGAGGTGGCCACTGAGAATGCGGGCCTGGATTTGGCACATTCGGTAGGCACTGAGACTTGCACTTCAGGGGGCAGGGAGAGAGTGTAGTATAGCTATTATATGGGGGTGGGGGAAAGGTGGGGGGGGAGTAAACAAGGTCAGTTTGGGTCTGTCAAAAGATTATATCCATAATCAAGAATGTTTTTGTTTTATCAGAATGACAGACACAAATAAAATAGACCAGTGTTTATTGTAGTGATCAAATCTTACTGCAAAGTGACATTTGGCAGTAAGAGAAACGGGAATGAGAAAAAAGAAACTGACCAAATGCCAGCTAAATTGCAGTGGTTCTACTGTGGGATAGAAGATAACAAAGCTTTGAAAATCAAGAAGCAAGGAAAGGTAAGAAATGAGATCAGGTAACAGGCGCCCATGAGCTGTGGAGAGTCACTGATTTTATAAGATTACATGATACAAAGAGCATTTGGAGGGGTTATCTTAGTCTGTTGGCAAAAAAAAGAACTAAAGAAAATACATCTAGATTTAGTGTAAAGTAAATAGGAAATAATGTCTTGAGACTAGTCTGTAATGACTGTAAGTCATTAACCTAATGAATGCAAGAAAACAGACTTAAAGAAATGATATTACCCCACTACAGTGTTTCTATGGGAAGTAACACAGAATGAGGGTTTCATGATAAACTCTAGAAAACTCCAGGTTAAAAAAATTTAAATGGTTTCTTCATCACAGAACTAATCAAATTCTTCATTATGTTAACACTAGAGACCCGGTGCACGAAATTTGGGGGGGGGGGGCAGTCCTTCAGCCCTGCTTGCACCCTCTCACAATCCGGGACACTTGCCTGCCAGCCTTCCTGATTGCCCCTAACCACTCTGCCTGCCTGATTGCCCCAACTGCTCTCCTGCCTGCCTGATTTCCCCAACTGATCACCTGCCTGCCTGATCACCCCTAACTGCCTCTGCCTGCCTGCCTGGTCACCCCAAACTGCTCGCCTACCTACCTGATCGCCCCTAACTGCCTCTGCCTTGGCCCCGCCACCACAGCTTCGTCTGGAATGATGTCCAGAAGGTTGTTTGGTTATCCACTCTAATTAGCATATTACACTTTTATTATTATAGATGGGTTGGGAACTTCTAAGAAGAAAGCATGGAGGGAGGGTCTTAGCCACAGAACCCTACTTTTGTGGAACAACTCATGTTCTATAGAACATTCTTCGATAAAGCCTATGCTAACATGATAATTTTTCCACCTGTGTTATTTTTGTAGCAACACAGTTATTTTCTGTCAGAGAATTTAAGCAACTAAATTCCAGAACACCTAACACCATCCCTAGCTCTTAGGGACAAAGTAGAAAAATCTCCTTGTGTCTAATATAGGTATCTATGCCCTTTGAGGAAATACTTCTGGTCCCCCTGTGACATTCTTGGGGTAGACTAAACATATAGGAGAAAATACAAATAAATGAAGATTTGAAGTAGGATGTGGTGGGTGATGAGAGAACATCACACTGCTCCTAATGTTAACCGCCGTCCTACCACGTTCCTGTTCATCTACTTAATTAAAAGCCTAGAAAAAAATCAACTTAAAACCTGGAACCAAAGCAGCAAGCTAAGAATAATATTAGTAAGTAGAATTCAATTTCTGCAAGTCTGCACAATTCAACAGTGACTGCTATTGAATGAGCATCTATCTGATTAGGAGACCAAATAATATTGAATATCAGCATTTAGCTACTTAGCTTGATGTGTCAAGCAGAGGCAAAAACTGTAGTCAGCATTCCAGAAACAGTAGAATGGGATAGGCAGGTCTTCACCCAGCAATTTGCCTAGTGATTCTGAGATAAGTAGCCTCTCTCTCTCTCTCTCTCTCTCTCTCTCTCTCCCTCCCTCCCTCCCTCCCTCCCTCTCTGTGTCTTTTTTATGTAAACTTCCTTACATAATATTGTGATTCTGATGCCCTAATGGGGCAGTTGTTTATTGACATTATGAATGATGTAAGGTCATTTTGTGATGACTTTCAGGAAACTACTGACATAACTTATTTTTGTGGTTTTTTATTAAAATATTTTTTTCAATTATAGTTTTTATTCAATAGTATTTTGTATTAGTTTCAGGTGTACAGTATATCAGTTAGAAAATCATACAGTTGGGTACTGGAAGTATCAGAGGGACATTACTTTTTGATTCTTTATTTAGATGTCCATTAAATATCTATATGTTCATATGAGTCATAAAAACATGGCCATGGAGGCTACTTTTGAAATCACTGATGTTAAAGGAAAACAGCCCCGAGGAAGCTGGTGGCTTTCAGTAACATCTCCAACAATGGTTTCTCTTATTGAAATATTTATTAAGTACATACCATGTGCTGGTTCTTTAGTCCCTGGGCCTGCTCAGCTCTGTCTTTATAACTAATGACCGAGACAGCCTAGCCAATCAGGCAGCTTTTAAATTACTTTCAATGGTTAAAGGTATAGACAGATGGTCACACAGCCACAGGTTTCAAGCAGGCATCCTGGATTCATGTATTGCCATTGGCTAAAGGAACTCACACCTAGGAAACCACACCTTTGGAAAACTCAGGTATACCCATATAGCAGGTAGCAAAATGACAAACACCATTCCCAAAGGGGTAAAGAAAAAGCTTCTTTATTTTCCTGTAACTATGGCAACCAAAAGGGGTACACTCCTAGTTTACACCTGTTGTCTCAGTATCCCAACTGGCCTAACATTTCTCTCAGATTTTTAATTTTTAATGAAGAATTATTAATAGCTGCATTGGTATATCCTTGCTTTGTATTTTCAGCTTCTGATATAGTCTTGCCTAGCAGTGTGGCAGTTGTATGCGAAATGAACAGATTTTTTTTTTTACTGTAACATGTAATTAAATCTAAAAGATGCCCAGCAATAATCCATTTCTCTTTCCCCTATTTTCCCTAGACTTAATATAACAAGCACCTCCTTTTCAAAGACAGCAGGCAGTGCCCTCAGGCAAGAGAAAGCTCAGGAAGCTAATTTCTTACAATTTGGGTGACATTAGGAGAAAAACTCAATACCACTGCCCCTACTGGCCATTGTCGGGACAGCCAATTGTGTGGTGTACACCACACCCACACCCTTCAAAACGTATGACTCCACCAGCCATCAGCTGGCAGGATCAGAAGAAACGTTGGTTAGGTGGGAAACATGAATGGGAGCTACAATGGATCATCTTGTCACAGAGCTGACAGAGAGCAGCCTGAATACTCTCATTACATGTTTCACTATTTCTTGTATGGTTTATATACATATATCAACAGCAAGGATTACTCGGTGATGCTGTTTTATTTTGCCAAAAACTCATTCAGCAGCAAGGAGCTCAAAAACCCAAAAGCACATGTTGAGCAGAAAACTAAATCCTGAATTTTTATTTCACAACGAAGTTGTTGATGAATGTGGAACTTGCAAAGAATGTTTATCAACCTAGTTTGCCATTGACCATGAGGGCTAAGCGATACTACAAACCATATGAAAACCAGAAGACACACATCTGAAGAAGAGGCACCCGCATCTATTCCCCAAATCAGAAGTTACTTTAAGACTCTACCCGAAAATGACTGCAGAGCACATGCACCTGCAGAGAGGGTGTTTCCATATCACTCAATGAAGTGTGACTTTTTCACTTACCTCAAACGATTATTCTTCATTAACATCACCCACCTGGGAATCCAAGTTTCCTTTGGACATACGAAAGTGAAGCAGTAACTGTTCATGTGTTGGCTCCGTTAGCAGAAGAAGAACTGCACAAACAGTTGAAGGAGGCCAGTTTGATACCAGTGTCCTAGATACGTCAGAGAGAAAACCAGTTAGTTCCATTAACGATTGGTTTTCCTTATTCAATTCTGGAAATTAAAACACATCTTTTGGACAGTCAGTCTGTCAAAGAGAAATATCTGACATTATTGTCAATGTTATTATAGGCTTAGGTAAAAAGTTCAACATTAGGGATAAAATAATTTGTTTTTTAGTATATAAATACAAATGTTAGTGAAGTACAGTGTGTAAAAAATAATATTCCTACTAAATTAAGAAATCTTTGGAGCAGAAATGTACATATAGAATTAATAATTGCCTCCCAAAAAGCTACTGTATTCCATTAATCAAAATAGAAATTCTGTCAAAATATATAAAAAGTTCAACATTAGGGATAAAATAATTTGTTTTTTAGTATATAAATACAAATGTTAGTGAAGTACAGTGTGTAAAAAATAATATTCCTACTAAATTAAGAAATCTTTGGAGCAGAAATGTACATATAGAGTTAATAATTGCCTCCCAAAAAGCTCCTGTATTCCATTAATCAAAATAGAAACTCTGTCAAAATATATAAATAGTACACACACACACACTCATCATATTCCTGATGCCTTTAAAGTGGAAGGAGAAGCATTATTAAGCCATAAAATGAGAACAGTGCAAACCTTCAGAGAGTCCTAAGCAGACACAGCTTCAGGGGGGTGAGTGACCTGAGCATTCCACGCAGGGGCCCTGAGCTCAGAGTCCCCACATTTGGTGTCATGCTCTCCTGTCATCTTGAAATTTTTAATAACTTGAACAAGGGGACCCACATTTTCATTTTGCAGTGACCCCTGCAAATAATGTAGCCAGTCCTGCTCTCAAGGACCAAACACTCAGCAAGAGAATTTCCTATGAAACTTGTGGCCTGTTTTCCCTTTGAAAAATAGTCAATAGAGCCGGGTTTCTCTTTCGATTATTTCACTTTCACCTCTAGGCCTGGACAAAAACCTAAGGACAGAGGGGAAATGGTTTTCAAAGACCAATGGAGTATTTGAAAACCTTGACAAAGGTTCCATTGGAAGGTTCAGGTTGGTTCTTGTCATTCTCGAATCGCCTCACCTGCTTCCTGCCTAACCCCTGATTAAATGTCACCATTTTCCGCCAGGTGTCTCCTTGTCCCTTGTTCTGCCCCTAACTCTGTCTCTGTTGAATAAGGTGGTTTATTTTTTCTTTGTGAATTTTTTTTTATTTCCTCTCCACTTTTTAGATTAAAATCTAGGGTAGTATTCTTATGAAAGCATAATGCCAGGCAGAGTTAGAAAGCTGTCCAGCATATCTTCATTAATCCAGGCAAGGCCATTTTGAAAGGAAGAAAGATAAAGGAGGTTTGTAAAGGGCAAGGGCTGGCCCTGGCAGATCCTCGCAGCAGGGGCAGAGTCTGACGCGCTGCAGAGGGTCTGCACGGAAACAGAGTCACATTGCCCTCAGCATCAGATCCCTGAGACTGATGTTCCCTTAGCCGCCTCCTCCTCCTTCTAGGTCCAGCCCTCTAGCCCACAGGTTTCTTAAGTCACTATCTATTCTGAAGCTTTTCTCTTACTAACTTCCAGACTCCTCCTCAACCATTAAAACTAGGAAAGACCCCCAAACTCAGCCTCCTTCCGAGATGGATGGCACCCAGGGAGATGGGGCAACTGCACAGGTGATGATGGAGGGCTGCCCACTACCTCCTCAGCATCACAGAGGTTAGGAGTAGCCTCCAGGCTCTTGGCAAGCTGCCCACCTCCCTCCTTCAGGTAAAACATGGAAGCCCAGTCTGACTGATTTGAAACCCGGAAGCCCAGGAAATGCAGGCTCTCCTCCTCTGCCTGGCACAGTGTGCACACCTGTTTTCTCTCTAAGTTGTTCTAAAAGGACCACCAACGTTATTCGAGGGTCTAGTGGTCTAGTTATTCCAGTTATTTGGTTATTTCTAGAAGGGACCTGGGGTTCAGGACAGAGGAGCAGTGAATAGAAGGAGTGAAGAAGAAGGAAGAAACATAGAACCGGTTAATCCCTCAAGGTATGATGCAATGGGCACTCCACACAGGCACAACCCGCCTCTGCTCCCTGTCTCTGTCACTCCAGTCCCCCACCTCCTCTAATTGCAACCTGAGGCACAGTTTCCTTTTTAGAAGAGAAATTAATGCAAAAAAATATTAAGCATTAAGGAGTCTAGCACCTGAGACTTCTTATCTAAGACAATGTGATTTTTTCTTCTTTAAAAAATCAGGAATACTGATGAGCTTCTTTAACAGTGTCACAAGGGATTCCAATTCTGTTAAAATCCTGGCCAAGAGCTTGATGTGCTGAGGGTGGTTAATTGATGGATCAGACACTGCAGGAAAGTTAAATAGATAAGTTCCAGGACCACTCAGTGTAATTAGGACATAAATCATTTAGGGATGCAGAAATTAAACAAATAATGCACACAATGCTTTTAAAGTGGATCCTGATTACATTCCATTACAACAAATATCATACAATTAATTCCTATCCCTAAAGAAGTGTTGAGCCCCGGGATTAGAACTCAATTATTTAGACAGTATTTGAAAATTTTCTAGTCAAGCAGAATAATTTTGACGGCCCTTTTGTCAAAATATCAGGCTCTGTTCTGAAATTTCCACTTCTCCATTTATTCAAAAACGTTGCTGAGCACCTCTAGGCACCAGGCACTGTTCTCCATGATAGAGACACAAAGGTGAACAACATAAACAAGATTTCTGCTGTCAAAGGGGCTTACATCCTCACTAGGAGGAGATGACACCTGCCCCTAAACATGTATAGTGCAGACAATTAAATAGGCAGATCTAGTAGAGCATGACAGGGGGGATCCAAATTCGAATGCATGGTCCGGGAGGCTCATCTAAGAAGTTGACATTTAGGCTGATATCTGAATGACAGGAACAGCTGTGCTAAGATCAGGGGAAGAGCTGTCTGGACAGAGAAGACAGCCAGACAGTCAGTCCAGAGGCCCCAAGGCATGAACGAGTTTGTCATTCATTTTCAGAAACCAAAAGGTTGGCTAGTGTGGCTGGAGCATAGTAAGCAGGGTAGAGATTGTTTGAAATTAATCAGGAGCCCAACCATGGAGACTCATGTCCAGATTAAGGAGTCTGAAATTCATCCCAAGTATAATTGGAAGCCATTGGATATTGTTGGTTTTTGGGTTTTGTTGTTGCTTTTTATTGATTTCAGAGAGGAAAGAAGAGGGAGAGAGAGAGAGAAACATCAATGATGAGAGAGAATCATTGATCAGCTGCCTCCTGCACAGCCCCTACTGGTGATTGAGCCCACAACCTGAGCATGTGCCCTTGACTGGAATCAAACCTGGGACCCTTCAGTCTGCAGGCTGACGCTCTATCCACTGACCCAAACCAGCTAGGGCCATTGGATGGTTTTAATAAGGGAAGTGACATAATCTAATTTATAATTTTAAAAAATCCCTCTGCTGCTTTTCTAAGAGTAGAGTCAGGTGAGGTGGAAAGAAGGGATGATTGGGGTGGGAGGAGGAACCAGAACTCCTGTTAGCTCTGACATCCAGAAAAGAAGTAAGAGCGGTGACCACTAGGAACCAGCATTAGACTTCTTGCCACATTACTTAATTTTTTAATAGACATAAATCTGGTGGTTTATGCTAAGGTGGTAACAGTGGAGAAGAGAAGATGGGCCTAGGATATAAATTAGAAGTAGAATCAAAATGACTTGCTAAAGGATATATTATAAAAAATGAGAAATCACAAAATCAAGGCTAACACCTAGAGTTTTGGCTTAAGCACATGCATGAATGGCATAATTTAATGAGATGAGAAATTCCATGGAGAAGCATCTTTAATAAAGAATCATGAGTTCTATGTCAGCCACACTAAGTAATGCCTATTTGGCATGCACAGCCACACGTATATTAATTTAAGCTACATCCTAGGGACAATTAGTTGTCCTAATTGAGAATGTAACCTTCCAGGGTTTTTGGACAACATTATATCAGAAAAATCTACTCTCCAGATGTCACTGCTACAAGTGCTTCAGCTATCATTATTTCTAACCAACCCCAAATCTTTAGCTAATTAGTATAATAGATGTTATAAATGGGTCTTCATTAATGAAAGTACTGAAAATTGATAAAATCAGTGAAAATAAAGTTTTAGGCACTGGTTCAAATGATCTAGAGACACTATCCATCCTCTCATGAACAGTTTATAACAATCTAGGACCTACTGTAGCCCATACTCTTGTGGCTAAAGCCTGAGAATATAAATTGATGCCTTAATGGTGCTGTGTCAAACCATTGGCTCTGAGGTTTCTGGTTGACAATAGAATTATCAGGGTAAGAATCTCTTATCTAGAACAGGAATGGGCCAGTGAAATCATATAGTCTGGCCCTGCCAAGGCATTAGGGGTGAGTTAATTAAATGTTTGACCAAATATAGCAGGCTAATTTTTAAATTGATAATTTTGTATGGCCCATGAATGATATTATAAATATCCAAATGGCCCTTGGCAGAATAAAGTTTCCCTACCCCTGATCTAGAATGTCATTGTTTCTAACTCAAATGAGCATTTTATAAAGTGTGGTTGGATCACCTGAAAGAACAAAGGACTAGGACTTCTACAAACTCAAAGAATAGCTTAGATTTTCAAACTCAAAGAGCAAACAAGAATGTCTGCTCTCACCACTTCTATTCAACGTTGTATTGGAGATTCTAGCCAGGGCAATTGGGAAAGAAAATGGAATAAAGGTTATCCAGATTGAAAAGCAAGAAATAAAAACTATCTCTATTTACAGACGACATGATCTTGCATATAGAAAATTCTAAGAAAACCATTAAAAAAAAAACTACTAGAACCAATGAGCAGGTTTAGCCAGGTTGCAGAATACAAGATCAATATAGAAAAACAATAGTATTTTTATTTACTTTTTCAATGAACATAAAAAATAAAATTAAAGAAACAAGCAATTCCACTTATAATATCAAAACAATTAAAGACTTGGGAATAAATTTAATAAAAGAAGTATAAAATTTAGTCTGTGGACTCTAAAATTTTGTCAAAAGAAATGAAAGAATGACTAAATAAGTGAAAAGACAACTCATGTTCATGGATTAGAAGATTTGATATTGTTAAGATGACAATATTTCCCAAATTGATCTGCAGATTTCATGTAATCCCTATCAAAATCCCAGCTGGTCCTGACTGGGTGGCTCAGTTTGTTAGAGGGTCATCATCCCATATGCCAAAAAGGTCATGGGCTTGATTCTCAGTCAGGGCATATACCTAGGTTGTGGGTTTGATCCTGGGTTGGGGCATGTACAGGAGGCAACCAGTGTTTCTCTCTATCTCTCCCTTACTCTCTCTAAAATCAACAAACATATCCCGGCTGATGTCTGATCCTAAAACTGATGCTGAAATGAAAGGGCTCTAGACTAGCTCAAACAATCTTGAAAATTAAGAACAGAGTTGGAGGACAAACTGATACTCCCTGATCTTGGGAAGAGGGTATTGACGGTGAGGATTGAATGCCCCTTCTACACTGTGGTCATGGACTTTAAGTGATTCCAGTGATTGCAGCTTTGTCTTTACCCAAACACATCCAGGCAAGAAGGGTGAAATGAAGGGTGTTCATAAGAGAATATAAAGGGTAGTTTGGTGGGAGTGGGAGAACAAAAGAAAAAACAATCAATATGATTAGCAAGTAGTCCACAGGTAAATATTTGACTCCAAGTTTTCTTTCTCTACTAAATCTTGTCCTTAAGTTTTGTTTTATTTTGTTTTTGTTTTTTGTTTTTTGGGGGGGAGTCTATATCAGAAAAACAAATCAACCATATTACTCAATAATCCAGGCTAGATATAATGGCATCTCCAACAAAAACTTTTTTCCCTCTCACCTTAAATTCTTTACCTTGTTCCACTCTCAGATAGGATTTCTATAAATGTAATATCTTCCAGTCACAGAGTGTCTTTCCCATAATGCTGCTATCATATCTGGTTCTTTGTAACAGAGTGTACCCTTTCACTCGCATATGTCAGACATGATTCCTATCCAAGCCTATTGACCCCTCCAAGAAGCCATCTAGGTCTCTGTGCTTAAATGTCAAAGTCACGCTCTCCAGTAGTCATACTCTGTGGACACCTGGTGGGTAGGTGGATATTGTGCTTGATGCCTTAATCTTCTGGTTATCCCTCAGCATTACAGGGGCCCTCCTCCTCCATTGTTCTCCTGAGACAAAGTGTGGTTTTTATAGTATTCGATTTTATCTTGTTTATTTTTTTCCTTCTCTCCAAATTCCCATTTCAGTTTCTATATATTTCAGTTTCCAACTTCTTTATCAGATCTTTGAGTTCTCTGACAAATACAAGAGACTTCAAATAAAAGCCAATAGTTTGGGGAAAGAGACAAGCAGTGACATGAATATATATACATTCCATGATGCCCTCAGTGGAGGGAAGCAAATCCGTAACTTCAGACTTCTGTGTTTCCAAACTGCTTAGCATGCAGGAAACATTAACTATAGAACCCAAGTATAAATCAAGCCACATTGACTAAAGGGCCTAATTAAAATAAAGTGTATATATACACTAGTATATGTTTGTATGTGTAACTTTGATTACATGAAAAGTTTTCAACATAGAAATTGTGAAAAGAAAGATAGCCCCTCAACCACATGAAATAAAATGCTCAAGCAGTAATAAAATAGTGCAAACAAATATGCAGGCTCTGAAATACAGAAAATAAAAAACATAAGAATTCCATTAAATCTGCAGCTCCATTCACACTCAACCATGCCCACACTTCAGTTAGACTTTGGAAAATTTTCTGGCTTATTTCTTTTAACTGTATTTGGCCTCTATGTCTTTTCTTACTGTTCAGAAGCTTTTTTAAAATACCAATTCCTTCACTAAAAACTGAATTTATAGTGGGTTAGTCTACACTTTAATATCAGTCACACTGAACACCCACTGAAGAATCTGAGCCAGTCATTTGACCCCCAACTCTCAGCTCTACATGAGCACAAAGTCTTGTTTTAAAACTTATTATTAAATAAATAAATAAGGCATAGATTTTCATCAATACTTTTTAAAAATATTATTTCTAGTGTAGCATGTTTACATGGATGTCCTTTCATAAAAGCAACTGACACTTGGTTAATTTAATGACTTTCACATTATCTATAATAATAAAAGCGTAATATGCTAATTAGACTGGACTTCCTTCCGAACATCCTTCCTTCCATACAAAGCTGCAGGGGGTGGGGGCCGAGGCAGAGGCCCCGGCGTCGGTGGCGGTGGCAGGTGGGGGCCAGGGCCAAGGCCCTTGCATGAATTTCGTGCATTGAGCCTCTAGTGTGTTCAATAAATAGTTGCAGAACTGATTTTACCTCTTTCACTCTATTCCTCACAATGCCTAAAATTTCTTTAACAAAATACAGTGCTTAACTAGAGGCAAGGCTTAAAATCTGAGTACCTCTTGAAATATAAAACATTGACTTAAATTTATATCATGATTAAATGATCTTTTGCTAAACTAGATATTGTTAGGCAAGAGAGATTACTAAATTTTGAGATTGGAGTAATTTGATATAAGATGAGACTACCTCATTCTTGCCATATTAATGATCCTTCCATGGTTGACTCTGCTTTGTAGATACATATTTGAATTAAGAATTATTCTCAAAAAGTAGTTTGGCTCAGTGGATAGAGCGTCGGCCTGCGGGCTCAAGGGTCCCAGGTTCGATTCCTGTCAAGGGCATGTACCTTGGTTGCGGGCACATCCCCAGTGTGGGGCAGGCAGGAGGCAGCTGATCGATCTCTCTCATTGATGTTTCTAACTCTCTGTCCCTCTTCCTTCTTCTCTGTAAAAAATCAATAAAATATATTTTAAAAAAAAGAATTATTCTCAAAAAGTAGTTATCAACTATTGTATATCTAAAAACACCGTAAGAAAAAATTTAACATCTGGAACCTATATATATGAAATTATAATAATACTAGAGGCCCGGTGCACAAAATTTGTGCACTTGGTGGGGTGGGAGGGTCCCTCAGCCTGGCCTGTGCCCTCTCGCAGTCCGGGAGACATCAATCGGACATCCTTAGTGCTACTGAGGCCGGAGAAGAGGTTCCTGCCACCGACACTGCACTCACCAGCTGTGAGCCCGGCTCAGGGCTTCTGGCTGAGCGGAGCTCCCCATGTGGGAGCGCACTGACCACCAGGGGGCAGCTCCTGCATTGAGATCTGCCCCCTAGTGGTCAGTACACATCCTAGCAACCGGTCGTTCAGCCATTCAGTCAATTTGCATATTAGCCTTTTATTATATAGGATAATTTTATTAACCAATGTCACCCCAATAAATTCAATAAAAAAGAAAACAATCAGTAAACTTGAAGATAAAACAATATAAATGACCCAAACATAACAACACAGAGAAAATAGACTGAAGAAAACAAAACAAAAAGGAGCAAGAACAGAGCCTCAGAGAATTGTGAGACTAAAATAAAATATCTAACACTTGTGCCTTCAAAATCCCAGGAGAGGAGACAGTGGGTGGGGTAGAAAACTATTTCAAGAAATAATGCTTAGTAATTTTCTAAATTTGTCAAAAAGCTAAACTTATAGATTCAAAATGAACAAACCACAAGTATTGCAAACACAAAGAAATCCATGCCAAGACACATCATAGTCAAATAACTAAAAACTAAAAGAAAAGATGAAACCATAAAAATGATCATAGAAAATGATGCCTGAGTTAAAAGTGAAAAACAATTTGAATGACAATTGATTTCTCATCTGAAACCAGGAAGTAAGAAGGAAATTACACAGATTTTTTTAAATGCTAAAATAAAATAAAAAAAAGGTCAACCTAGGATTATATATTGGGTGGAAACAAACTTCATGAATAAAGATGAAATTAAGACATATTCATAAAAAGGAAAACTAAGAGAATTTGTCACCAACATGCCTGAGCTAATAAAATCTTTTCTGAACAGAAAGAAAATAATGAAAGAGAAAAATTTTAAATACATGAAATAGGAAACTAAACAACTACACATGTGAAACACAGAGTTAACATCAACAGGAAAAGGCAAGACCTTTAATTAAAAAATAAATTTAAAACATGATCAGGCAAAAAAGGAAAATATTTAGTATTGGTAAAGATTTAAGGATTGCAAATTATGCTCAATAGTATATCCTCTCCTATGAATAGTCAACAATATGTATGAAATGCCTATGCATAATCATTTTTAACCCAGTAACCCTATATATAGGATTCCTAAGGAAGTATTCAAAATGTGCATAAAGATTTATATTCAAGGAGGACCATTTTAAGATTATTTATGAATCATGATTGAAAAACTAAAATTTCCCCAAAATAGAAAAGTAATAATTATGACATAAAATTTTATGTGGCCATTGAATGTCATTTCATAGAAAAAATATTAACAAAATACTCCTGTTATATTGCTACTTTTAAAAAGCATGTTACAAACTGTATATACAATATATTTCCACTTATATATAAAAAGAACCTTAAAGGATAGAGAAAATGTTGTGTTTATATCTGATTGATAAGATTACAGGTGATTTTATTATGTCCTGTATGTTCTTCTAGCATTTATTTTAAAAAATTCTATAATAAGCCTGCTACTTTTGTAATAAGAAAAAAATAGCAAGAAATTTTCCAGGAAAAAATTTTTCAACAAAAATGACTGGCCACAACCTTGGAGGTCTTTTGGACCATTTGCTCCAAGAGTTAGTTTGTTCCAAACCCAATACTATTTTAACTACTTATTAGTTTGTAAGTCCTGCAATGAAAGGCCCACCTTTTATTTGCCAGCAGCACCAAGTAAGGCCAAATGGCTTGCCCGTCGGAGAAATGGTGCTCAGCCTGGCTGCGCATCAGAGTTGCCTCCAGTGCTTTAAACATACACATGCTCAGGCTTCACCACCCAGATTCTTTTCCTGTAGATTTTGAGTATATAGAGCTTAGGACTCTGGGATGTGTGTGTGTGTGTGTGTGTGTGTGTGTGTGTGTGTGTGTGTGTGTGTTGTGTGATTTTTCTACAGTTATAATGTACTCCATGACTTAGGTCTTGATTTTTAAACATCCCTATTTTGTATGACTTGACTTACTCTATGTGTACGACTTCATTTGGCCCAACTAGATTGTAACTCCAGCTACAACAGGCAAGATTTCTTTTTTATGCAACCAATATATTTTATTATCTTAAAGTAAGAATTAGTTTAGCAGATAACTTTTCCTATAGGTATTTATTACCAGAAAACAGGGCTACAGATAAATTGATTATTCTATAATACAGTTATTTTGGAAAGATTTTTTTCTTCTGTTTATAAATAACTATACCATACAACACACTTCCTCATTTAGCTACCTTGCCATACAGTGTGTTTTGGGAGGATAAATAAAGAATTAGCATTGTGCATTTGGTGGCATTCATTTTACATGTATACCTCACAGACAGTGTATGGTGGTTTGGCCAAACTGTGCATATGTTTATAACTGCCACAGAAACTTCTGAACCAAAACTAGTTAGAAGTGAAACAGTTGAACCCTGCTTGTACCCTGAAGAGGATTTGAAACTCTTTTCTTCTAAAAGCTCAGTCTTGCTAAGGACTGTTTACTTAAAAGAGGAGACTGGGATGGTCTTCTATCTAGGCATGTTCTCCTAACATTAATAGGTTCCTTAGCTTCAACGAAGTGATGTTAATCCTATCCCTAGAATTGATGGCTAAAACACTTCATAGACAACCAACTATATAGATGCACTTTAAGAAGTTCTCATAAAATATAGAGTGGTGGAAAAGTAGGTTACAGTTGTTTGTATGGAAAATAATACAATAATTAATAATACAAGAATAAACTCTGTTTCACATACTCACTACTGTAAACCTACTTTTGCCTCAACCTGTATAATCTCAAATTCACAACAATGCAATTTTTTTTCAAAAGTTTGGTTAGGAAAAAAATATTTTGATAAAATGACTTAAATGTTACATCTAGACATTCAAAAATAGGTCTTTGGGTCAAGTCAGACATGCAGAGACATGGGCCTTTTCAGAATTTTTTGCACTAGATCGTCCCCTAGGGCAGTGGTTCTCAACCTTCCTAATGCCGCGACCCTTTAATACAGTTCCTCATGTTTTGGTGACCCCCAATTTCATTGTTACAAATTGAACATAATTAAAGCATAGTGATTAATCACAAAAACAATATGTAATTATATATGTGTTTTCCGATTGTCTTAGGCGACCCCTGCAAAAGGGTCGTTCTACCCCCAAAGGGGTAGCGACCCACAGGTTGAGAACCACTGCCCTAGGGGAACACTAGTAGTTTAAAGAACAACCTTGGACATGTGTTTTTGTACCTATGATGTAGACATTGCTTATCAAATCAGCAAGAGATTTTTTTCTCAAAGCATTTTTGTTTTAACAGTATAATTTGTTTATAAAGAAAACACATGCTCACTGAACAACATTCAAAACTATAATATAAACTAAGGGCCAATGCACAAAATTCGTGCAAGGGGCTCGGCCCTCACAGCCCCAGCTGGCCCCTGCAGCCCCTCACAGCTACTCACAGCCTCAGCCGGCCCTCGCAGCCCCAGCTTCATCCAGAAGGTCATCCGGATGGTTGTCTGGATGGTCGTTCAGCTGTTAGGTCTAATTAGCATATTAGCTCTTTATTATATAAGACTAGAGGCCCGGTGCACAAAATTCTTGCATGGGAGGGGGTGTCCCTCAGCCCGGCCTGCACCCTCTCCAATCCAGGACTCCTCAATCCCATAACAGGATCAGGCCTAAACTGGCAGTTGGACATCCCTCTTGCAATCTGGGTCCACTGGCTCCTAACCGTTCTCCCCTGCCAGCCTGATTGTCCCTAACCATTCTCCCCTGCCTGCCTGATTGCCCCTAAACGTCTCTGCCTTGGCCCTGCCAACATGGCTTTGTTTGGAAGGACGTCCAGAAGGACTCTGGAAGACATCCAGTCTACCCAGTCTAATTAGCATATTAGTATTCAGCCGTGGGCAAACTACGGCCCTCGGGCCGGATCCGGCCCGTTTGAAATGAATAAAACTAAAAAAAAAAAAGACCGTACCCTTTTATGTAATGATGTTTACTTTGAATTTATATAAAAGTCTCTGCCTTGGCCCCACCACCATGGCTTTGTTTGGAAGGACGTCCAGAAGGACTCTGGAAGACAGCCAGTCTACCCAGTCTAATTAGCATATTGCCCTGTTATTAGTATAGATTATAAAAAGGAAAACTAACAAACCCCCCAAAATACTATGAGATACCACTATAATTACTAAAATTATGAAAATCTAAGCTATATATGTAAATATGTACATATATATCTAATATATAAGTATATTGGTATTACATATATATTAGACAGATATACACACATAAATGGGATCTTATACATTTTAACCTGATTATTTTTCACTTAAAATATCTTACTGAATAGCAATGCACATAAACTTTCTCAGTGACTATGTATTATTTCATTGTATGATGTACCAAAATTTATTGAGTAAATATCCTATCTATGTATAACTACTTGGTTCTAATTTTTTTCATTAATATAAGTGGCACCATGTTGAATATCCTTGCATGTCTTTGTGTAGTTATCTGATTATCTGCTTAGGATGGATTTCTAAATGTGATATTTCTGAAATACACCACCTGATTCTGGAAAAAGTGAAGATGAAATGCCCAACGTACCTTCTCCTACCAACAATCCTAAAGTGATCATTCCTATGCCTATTCCCACCATTAATTGCCCTTTATTAATTGCCCTTTCATGTCCTTAGTCTATTTTTCTACAAAAATGTTTATCCTTTTCTGAAATTATTTATAAAACTCTTTATATAGTAGAGCTTATAACACTTTGCCACACAAGTTAAAAGGTTTTTTGTTAGTGTTGTTCATTGTCAGTTTCTATACTTAATAGTTTGTCATTGGCTGATTGGGAAATAAAATGATAAGCACAATATGCCACTCACATTATAAATTAAAATTTCTCCTTTATCTCTCAAGACCCCCCTTAAAGCTTTACCTCCTTCCCCATCCTGACATGATCTGTCCCTCTGTTTAACTTCCAACTCATTGTATGTAGAATTTATTTGTGAATTTATCCTATAGTGCCTGGTGACATTGCTAAGTATTATAAATGACACTAGAGTCTTATTTGTCCAAGCCAGCAACCAACTCTGTAACAGGAGTTAAGTATTCATTCCATGCCCTCAAAGCAGGGGCCCAATAAATAATAAAGGCTTATTTAAAGCAATGACTAGGGGAGAAAATCGGTGACAAGGGTCACCTTGAATTTTTCAGACTTGAGGAGAGGCTTGGCTGAAGCATTCAGTCAGATGGATTATGAAACTCCATTGCACTTCTTATCTCAACATTATGACCCAAGGTAAAGCTCATGGCAATCATGTCAACCCCTGAGACATATGTTTTCTTTATCACAAGGGCATCCATATGCAGATGGTCCCTGACTTACACAGGTTCAACCTAACACTTCTTCAATTTTACAATGGTATAAAAGGGATGTGCATCCAGTAGAAACCATACTTCAAATTTTGAGTTTTGATCTTCCC
>NW_005368341.1:7393771-7396763 GCF_000412655.1 Myotis brandtii | reverse complement strand
ATCGATACGTGGTATCCTGTGGTGCTGGGCAGCAGCAGTCCCCTACCAGGCACACAATCATGAGGGTAAACAGCCAATACTCTACAGTGTATGCTGTTGCCAGCATTTTTTGGATGTTCTGTTTTGTTTTCGCATCTCATGATATCGACAAAATGCCCATCTGTGTCTCCTTCTTCTGGTGAGAAGAGAAAGGCAATTACTCTTGAAATGAAACTCAAGATAATTGCCCACTATAGGTTAAAGAAAGCTCTGAGCACCTTTAAGGTAGGCTAGCCTAAGCTGAGATATTTGATAGGTTAGGTGCACTAAATGCATTTTGATTTATAATATTTTCAATCTAGGATGGGTTTATTGGGATATAACCCCAATGTAAGTTTGAGGAGCATCTTTATCCAAGTTTACTCCAAACATTCCCAGTTTATGCCTGCTCGGCTTGTATAATTCTTAAAAGTTCCCCCTTTTCACTTCCGAAAGTTTTAGGAAATAAATTAAAATTTTCACCCTATCTATTTATGGCTCTGTTTCTAATTTATTCCCTAAGCTGATAGTCTACCACAAAATTAAAAGATTTAGTAGCTGAAGATCAAATTTTCTAAGTTGGAAGCAAATTTTGCCCCCCCCCCTTCTTGGTTTAATTAATTAAATTTATATGAGAGCCCAACTTTGTAGGATTAAAGAAAACATCATTCAATGTGCAGATAAAACATTTACCATTTATATGAGGTTTTCAAAAGGTCATAAAGTTTTTTTTATTATGTTTATGTTTTCTTCAACTAAATTAAGAACTTTTTGGAATACCAGTATTCTTACTTTTTGTATGCCTTCATTATAGCACTTAAACCAGTTCTCTGTACTCAGTGGGCATGCAATAAATTCTTCTGTGAGACCACTGGGAGCCTGAAGGTTTTAATTTGCTTTTTGATTAAGGGTGTTCTTCCTCTTGACTTCTATCATGTCATCACAGACATGTGAAAGGCTAATATTGATTAGAGTGCTGAATAGGAAATGGTATCACAAAAACCCAGTTGAATTATAAGATTCATTTTTATGTCTTTGGCTCAATTGTCCATGGATATAGCTCATCTGAATTAGATGTGTCTGAAAATTCAATTACCCCAAATGGAAACATCTGGATCCTTTTTTTATTCCTTTAATCCTTTATCCTGGTGACTTTGCCAGACAGTCCATATCCCTTGTTGGTTTGGCAGGAAACATATAAGGGCATAGTTAGAAGTGGGGGGGAGCTCTTAAAAATGTTCCTTGTCTGTTTTTTCAGTCGATGTGGCCAATTTCCTCCTCTAGATATTAGAATCACAAATTTTTATCAAAGTGAAGACCTTAGAAGAAAAGTTACTATAGCTCACTCTTTTATAGCAGGAGGAATTTGGAGTGAGGCAAAATGAAAAAGACTACTCAAAGTCGCATATGTAATGATTGCAGAGCTGTATTTGAACTCTTTTGTTCCTGATTCCCAATCAAGAGCACTTATTGTTACACCAGATCCTACATACTGACTGAATATTGCCTTATTTCTTTTCTAAAAAAAAAAATATTTTTTATTGATTTCAGAGAGGAATGGAAAGGGAGAGAGAGATTGAAACATCAATGATGAGAGAATCATTAATCGTCTGCCTTCTGCACACCCCACACTGGGGATCAAGCCCACAACCCAGGCATGTGCCCCAACCAGGAATTGAACCATGACTTCAAACCATGACCTCCTGGTTCATAGATCCATGCTCAACCACTAAGCCACGCCAGCTGGGCAGCTATTGCCTCATTTCAATCTGTGACAGTGGTGCTGGGCTGATTTTAACCATAGAAAACAATTGTTCACTTAAAATAAATGTGAAATGTTATAAGAGACAAGAATGATTTTCAAAAACATTCCCTAACATTTTAGTAGATGCTGAGGGAAAAAATTAAGTTCCTTTTTGGATGGAAGATTTTTGTCAAACTCAGAAAGACATGTTTGTATGTGTTCATAAACTGGAATCAGAGGAAATAGGATCTAACAGGGGAGATCACAGCCCAGGTCATGAGCCATGATGTACATCTCATCGCTGCCCACAGTCCTTTTCATAAAAAATGGATATTTCTGGGAACAAAGATTAAGGGAGAGGTAGGCATATATTGGGCCTGTGATTTTAGTTTTAACTTAGGAAAAGCAGAGAATAAGATCTTATCATTATATCTGTAGGGGATAGACACAGCCCATTCAGATAAGCTGAATATCTAGTTTTGTAAACTGAGCAGAACAGTTTTGATACTTCCGGCAAACTGTGACCTCATGCAATGGAGAGGCTACAGAATACTACTGACCAAGAGAAGCAATTTTTATATAAGCTATCACATGTCTGAGAATACTAAAAAAATGTTTAAAAGTCTATGTAATCCTATTTTGGACATAAATTCTTATCTTTCCTTCCCCCAGAAAATGCTCAGTGACATTTTACAAATTAAAAAATGCATTTGTTTCATGTACAATTATTTTTAAAATCTTTACTGAATTATCTACTTTTATAAATATATTTTATTGATTTTCTACAGAGAGGAAGGGAGAGGAATAGAGAGTTAGAAACATCCATCAGCTGCCTCCTGCACACCCCCTACTGGGGATGTGCCCGCAACAAAGGTACATGCCCTTGACCGGAATCAAACCTGGGACCCTTCAGTCCGCAGGCTGACGCTCTATCCACTGAGCAAAACCGGTTAGGGCCTGAATTATCTACTTTTAGGTGTGAGTTGATCTTCCTCCCACCTTGCCTTAAGGCTCAGATGTGACGCTAGGGTTGTGAAGGAGAATCATATGACATAAAGGAAATAAAATCTAGGGTGAATGGAGGCATAAAACAAAAGCCCCTTCCATGCAGTCAGAGGATTGGGGCAGGAAGAGTGATTTGGGGTTGAGGGAGAGTTACAGGGAATAAATCAGGAGAGGCAAGAGGAGGTGGGCAGTATTTGGCTGGAGACTGGTGTAGAAGAGATTTAG
>NW_005368341.1:7380748-7393727 GCF_000412655.1 Myotis brandtii | reverse complement strand
TGGTGGGGGGAGAGGCTAAAAGCAGAGGTGTGCCTGCCCTGCTTCCTATTTGGTTCCCTGAGCAGGATGTCCTATGCCAACATGGCTCTGGCCTAGTAGTGTCTTTAAAGAGAGGGAAAGCGTCCAGCTAAAGGAAAGAACTACCTCCCTATCTCTCAGGTGGACAACCCATAGAGGACAGATGGTAAATGGATGATGAGTTGAACTCCAGATGCCTGCCATGGTGCCTACCACAGGAGATGAAGGGACCCTACACAGAACTTACAGAGTCAACTACTCAGGCCCAGGAACTAGATGGAGGATATGAAGATGCTCAGCAAGAACCTAGGCAGCAATAATCTTCTCATGAGGAACCTAGGTGGGGCCAAGGCACCAGAGAAGAGCCACTAGCCCTGCCCATGCTATGGAATAAGAAGAAAGGCATGTATGTATTCATGAGCCACAGATTTCATGATGGCTACCTAAAGGACACTCACAATATTCACATCTGAGAGCAGAGGGAGTTTAATTCTGTAACTATTCAACATACAGTTATTCTGTATTTGGTAGCATAAAGTTTATGGTCCTAGGAAAGTGAAAAAAGGCTAAAAGTCTTAGCTGCTGCAAAGTTGCAAGGCCCCATCTACGGGTAATTTGCTCAAATTTCAGGCACATGGTTCTTGAATTTGCTGATAATTTAAGAAGAAAGTGTCGAATGCAATTTGTACATTGTGACAAAGAACATACAATTTCTCAATATTACTCCAAATTCCTATTGGTGTTCAGCTGGGAATTGAGAGTTTCTAGAGAAGTGTACGGAAACCTAAAACAAAAATTTTTATTTACAAATTATTTTCAGTGTTCTATGAGTTCCTTAGAGGTCATTTAGGTCAATGGTCAAGAAAACACAACATATATAGGGGTTAGAAAGGTTAATAAACACTTTTAGAAGAAAAACTGTAAGGACTGATTACTATCCAAGAATTTTAATTAAAAATGATAACTAAAGAAGTTATGTAGTCCAACCCGGCACTGTCCAACAGAAATATAATATGAGCCACATATGTAATTTATAATTTTCCAGTGACTACATTTAACAAGCAAAAAGAAACAGTTGAAATTAATCTTAATAATATATTTATTTAACCCAACCTATCCAAAATATGGACCATTTCAACACATAACCAGTATGAAAAATTAATGAGGTATTTTACATTCTTTTTCTCATACCAAGTCTTCAAAATCCAGTGTGTTTTACACTTACATTATATCTCAATATGGATGTTGAATTTTTAATGGTTAAAGTGAAATGCGATCCTACCAAAATAATAAATTGTGTTAAAAAATGTTTTACACTATTCCTGTTTTTACATTTAAAAAACTTAAAATACTTAATGTGATTGGGGAACTAAAATGTTAAGTAATTAACATTTTAGTTCCTCAATCACATTTGCCACATTTCAAATCTCAATAGCTACCAGTGGCTAGTGGCTACCCTGTTAGACAGCACATGTCCAAGCTGACCTATAACACGGGTGCACGACTGGTGTAAATTGAACAAATGATTGTATAACCTACCTGAGTTCCACAGACTACTGGCTGCTACTTTCATATTTTTTTCACTGAACAATTATTTAAAGCTAATTAGATATGGGAGAGGGGAAAAGAGAGGGGAACCAAAGAGTTTGGGAGGAAGCCATAAGGAGAATTAGGATTCCATTGACTGAATTGGGGATGCTAAGAAAGAAGACTTGGTTCAAGAGGAAAGATGACGAATATAGAAGCTCCGAGTGGTCACTCATGTGAGGACCGAAGCTCTCCGTGATCATCACTAGTACCTGTAGAGTTTGCCGTCAGAACTGCTCTCTTTACCCACAGCTTCCAATGGCTACCCACAATCCTATCCTCTCTGTTCTGGAATCAAAGTCAAACCCCAGCTGTGCTGTGCTATGATTTTGCTTGCTTAATCCATGATTCTTAGGATGGTGGTATGGACTTGATACCCAACTATTTTCTCATAACTGCTCTGAACTCTAAATTTCAACTTTTGCCACAATTGACCATGAGCTTCTATTTCTGAACTTGCTCTAACCTATGCCCCAGAAACTTGTATTGTCCAGTCCAGTCCATCTACTTGGACTCCAAATTATGCTGTGTCACCAGTTTACCTGGATACTTAGCATCTGTGGTAGGCAGTCTCTACAATGGCCCAAATATCAACACCTCTCCCTTAAATGTCAGTGGGACTAAAGTGATTTACTTCTAACCAAGAGAATACAGCTAAAGTGATACAATATAAAGTTTTCTGATATTAGAAAATACTAGTGCTTCTATCTTGTGGACCCATTCTTACTCTCTCACTTATTTATTCTGAAGAAAGCCAGCTGCAATATTGCAAACTGCCCTATGTCAAAGGACTGGGGAAGTCTAAGTCCAACAATCCATGAGGATCAGAATTCTGCCAACAACCACATGAGTGAATTCATGTTAATTAATCCTGTGACGATTGAATTTTGGATATTTTAAGTGATTACAATATATTCAAATCAGAATGTCTACAAGATATTTGGTAATAATAGATCTGGAGACTAGGGAAGGGACAGTGGGAACTCCTCCGCATCAAGGTTATACAGAAAGTCATGACAATGTGTCAATGTCTTTGAAGACTTTGAATGTAAGAAGTATTTGTCGAATGGATGAGGGGAATAATTTCCTCTCTTGTGAGTCTCACTTGTCAGAGAGTAAGAACCTCATAAGAAATATTTGAGGAAATTTTAAAATATACCCATGGCCTCACCTTCCCTCATTAACCCAGACTTAAATCAGAATCTCCAGGAACAAGGTATCATGCACATTTTTCTAAGTTCTAAGAGAATGGAACTTAAAAACACATTCATCTCTCACACAGAATTCCATATGGGCCAGGTCTGTAGAACTTTAATACAAGCAGATTTTCCAGAAAACCTCCAGTTAGTATAACCATCTCACTAATAAGCCAGTGTCATGGCACAGAACTAAACTACAGAGAATAGAATAAGACATCCTTTTCTGTATTAAAATTATCCTCTGCCATGACTTCCAAGGCAGCTCAAGTCCCCCAAACTGATTCTTTTTCAGAATTGTCAACTAGTACTTCCAGAACTATGTTAGATAATACTAGTAAAATTGTAAATTTTTGCTTTCTTGGACTTTATCTGGATTGTGTCTAGTGATTTCTCATTGGTTAAAATCAGGCTAAGAAAATGTCTATGTAGTCCTACTTAAGAGATTTTTTAAATCCAGAATGAACACTAAAAGTCATTTTCAGCATCTTTGGAGATTATTATGAGTTTTTCCTTTCATCAATAGACATTACACTGTGAAAAATTAACATAAGTGGAGCCATTTTAAAATGGATCCAGAGCTGCCATTCCAGAGGAACTGCGCACATCTTGCTCCTTAAACCTCTGTAATATTTGAACTGGGCAAAATAACCTTTGGACTGGGCCAAAGCAACATTGCCTTACCAACAGTTGTTTGTAAAACCAACAGGAAAGCAACCATTCTGACCACAGGACTGTTGGTTATGGGCACTCTTTCTGAGGACAGAATCAGTGCTCAGACATGTATTGCTAAAGAATTCCTCAACTTGTTAGTGCCGATAGAAATATATTTCCTCTATTCCCCTTCCTTTGCTCATAAAAACCTGTTACCTTCTCCCTGTAATTTGGGTACAATTTGAATTTCTGCCTGAATCTGTGCCTCTGAAATGCAATTCTGTGATCTCAAATAAATGCTTGTTGCCTCTCACTTTAGCTTTTTACTTTTAAGTTAACAATACTATATTAATAAATGACAAGTAGGTGATTTTTATATTTAAATTAATCATAGTATATTATTTTTTATGCTCTTGGATTCTGCTTGTTAATTTACTTAAGATTTGTAATATAATTTTAACATATTGGTCTGTATTTGTCTTTTTGTGAATGTGTGTGTATGTGTACTCAAGTGAAGGTGAGTGAGAAAGGAGAAGGATAGGAAGTAAAAGGAGACCTTAGCATGTGTCAGTTAAAGAAATTGGATGGTGCACACACAATGTAGTATACAGATATTGTATTATTAAGTTGTATACCTGAAATTTGTATGTTATTAACCAATGTTACTCCAATAAATTTAATTAAAATTTAAAAATCTAAGTATTAGTACAAATAGAGTAGATTGAGCTCACTTAGCCTTCTCTCCCTCCCTCCTCTCTCATACACACACACACATACACACACACACACACACACACACACACACACACACACACACACACGAAACCATGCCCTTTTAAGAATCCTCTAAGAAAGATCTTCAGAGCAGTTGGAAAACATTTTATTTTTTCCAAATTCTCATTTTGCAAACAAAGAAGCTGGAGTCCTAAAAAGATTAAGTGCTTGTCCAAGTTCATGTACCTGGTCTCTCCTTGTTAACAGTATGCAAAAATTGAAAGGGAATAGGGCCTTGAGGGAAAGCTCTTGTAGCTTTATTTAAGCTGGAGAAAGAAGACTGACTGAACACTTCATTACAGTCTGCAAAATGATGAAGGGGTTTCAAATAAGCAATGACAAGCTGTCCTTTTCAATTCTCTTTCTGGACAGGAGAAGTAAAATGGCTTTAATTAATTCAAGAGGGATTTAGGTCAATAGTAAGAATTTCCTGAATGAACAAATTCCAAGACAATAGAAGGGGCTGCCAAAGGAAGCTGAGGAAGAGTTCTTTGTGAAGCACTTAAGAAAAGTGCAGGCTGCCGGTTTTCTGCAATGATTTCAGTACTATTAGTCTGAACCAGATAAAATTGCTGATATTCAAACTGTTTTTACCTATAAAAATAGCAAATTCACTTAGATCAACTTAATACATGGGAGTAAGTAGGTAGGCTTAGTTCTAGAGGACATTTTGTCCTCATTTTAGCCTTTTCTTTTCCTCTACCTCTATGGAATGTATAGGAAGGAAACAGACTTATTTAAGAAGGTCAGGATTTAAAGCTTACAAAAGATTCTTGCCTAAATTAAACTCTTGACATTTAAAAGCCATGCTTATCGTATGTATTCTTTTTTAAAATATATTTTTATTGATTTCAAAGAGGAAGGGAGAGGAAGAGAGAGAGAGATAGAAACATCAATGATGAGAAAGAATCATTGACTGGCTGCCTCCTGCATGCCCCACACTGGGGGTCGAGCCCACAATCCAGACATATGTGGATTGGAATGGAACCGTGACCTCCTGGTACATAGGTCGATGCTGAACCACTCAGCCATGCTGGTTGGGCACCAGTATGTACTGTTATTTGTGTGACCAATCATTCCAGAACTCATAAAGTATGTTTTAAAAGCAATGTTAAAATCCATATTTTCGGTGCTAAATGTCCTTATGGTACCAATATATGGAATCTCAATGAGATCTTTGGCAGTTGAGGTCTTCAAGCCAGTGTCAACCACAATGACTCTGCT
Source organism: Myotis brandtii (assembly GCF_000412655.1). Taxonomy (NCBI): domain Eukaryota; kingdom Metazoa; phylum Chordata; class Mammalia; order Chiroptera; family Vespertilionidae; genus Myotis; species Myotis brandtii. The sequence continues at coordinate 7,388,274 of NW_005368341.1, read as the reverse complement.
GATGAGATTTGGTATAAATGCTTGTCCAGGAGTTTAGCTCTCTCCCTCATTTTGGGTTCATGTGCCATCAAAAGAGTAGTTGTGCAAGAACTTCTCCGATGGCTGTTGGCTTTGGGCCATTGTGTGTAAATTACTGCTAAGCTTTGACATTACTTACTATATGAATTTTTTCAGCCCAGGGAATTGTGTTGTTCAATTCTATTGTGATTTCTCCTATGTAGCCATGCTCAGATCAGTTTCCATTCCAAAATAAAAGTTAGTCCTAAGAATGATGGAAACTGTTGAAGGAATCGGACTGCGCATATTAAAGGAATGGGATTTTCTCTTGAATGAAAATGCACAGTGAACTATTTGCCAGGAACATACACAAGTAAAAAGAACTAGAAATGACCGCCATCACTCCAATTTTGTTTACTATTCTTAATGGATATAACACATCTGAAGGGAGGGAGTTAAAACCCTATACAGCCCTGGCACATAAGCCAGAAACTCCACCCTTGCTATTTGCAATGGTCCTAAAGCAACGCAACCATACTTCCCATATGGATTCCCAAATGCTCTTGGGTGTCTTCACCACCCATCTCCTTCTTAAAACTATCTTGTGCCTTCCCATGGCATGCAAGCTCCTGATGTATCCTACACGGCCCCACAAGGTCTGTCTTTGGCTCACTCTCTTGACTCATTTCACACCTCTCCCTGTTTCACAGTTTATAATTCAACAAAACCTACACCATTTATGCTACACTCACACCCCGCACCCCACCCCTACTTGCACTTCTCTGCTCCCTGCCTTTGCCCAGGTTCCCCCTCTTCCTGGAATCTTTACCACCTCACTCACACCTTCTCTCCTGGCCTGCCTAAATCTGATAGGTTTTCTAAGTCTTAGCTCAGGCAAGTTTTTTCTGAGCTTCTCTCTGCTCCAAAGCAGACTGGCTTAGGTATACTTCCTCTGTGGTCCAATAATACCCTATGCATGTATCTATCGTCATGTTATTCCTGACCCCCGACATCCCTTGCCCTCATTTCCACCCCATAGTGCTGTCAATTCTACCTCCAAAACGCATCTATAATCCATCCTTGTCTTTATCTCCCCTCTGCTCATACCTAAATTGAGTATCATCTCCCACCTGATCCCTGTGGTAGCCTCCCCACTGATATTCCCAATTCCATTGGCCCTTCTTCTGCTGAGTAGCAGCCAGAAGGATTTTTTAAAGTCATATTTATAGATCATGTAAGTCCTCTGTAGAGACTACTTCATTAACTTTCCTATATTGATAATAATGTGGTCTCCCAGGCTCTGAATGCTCTGGCCCCTCTCCAGCCTCGGTTCCCATTTCTCTCACCCTCACTCACCAAGTTCCAGCCTTAGGATTCTCAAACCAGACAAGCTCTTTCCTGCCCAGGGCCTAAGGGACAAGATGCTACCTTTGCCTAATCATTTGTCCCCTGACTCTTTGTATGCGAATTTCAACTCATCTGTCAGGTCTCACCCAAAATATCATTTTCTCAAAAAGGCTTTTCATGTCCCCAATATCACTTAGATTCTCCTAATCTCACTTATAGTACCAGATGTGCCCATCATAAAAGTGATCACAGTCCTTAATTATATATTTATTTGTTTATTGTCTCTCTTATCACACTCTAAGCTCTATGAGGAGCAGATTCAGGCATGGGTTTGGTTTGGTTTGTTTTCTAACCTCTGTATAACTAACACCCACCACAGGCACTAGAGAATGAATGAATGACTGAATGAATGAGTGAATGAATTGCATTTACCATATTATTTTTAAATATCTTTATTACTGCCTGTTTCCCCCACTAGTGTTCCTCATGCACAGCATTAAATAGAGATGTTTAATAAATTTTACTGAGTAAATGCCCAACAAGTATGTTGATTAATTAAGAACTGATTTATTGCCCTAGCCGGTTTGGCTCAGTGGATAGAGAGTCAGCCTACGGACTGAAGGGTCCCAGGTTCAATTCCGGTAAGGGCATGTACCTAGGTTGCAGGCTCGATCCCCAGTAGGGGGCATGCAGGAGGCAGCCAATGAATGATTCTCATCATTCATGTTTCTATCTCTCTCTGCTTCTTCCTTCCTCTCTGAAATCAATAAAAATATATTTAAAACAAAGAACTGATTTATTATGAATTACATAAATTTTAAGTTGTAAAAATATATTCTTTATCATTTTAGATAATTTTTTCCATATTTCTGAAATTAGCCTTAAATAATAGTTTTATGCATTCTTTTGTTTAAAAATTTTTTAATCCTCACCCAAGGATATTTTTCCATTGATATTTAGAGAGTGAAAGGGAGGGAGTGGGGAGAGGGAGAGAAGAAGAAATGGAGAGAGAAAAAGGAAGAGAGAGAGAGGGAGGGAGAGGGAGAGAGAGAGAGAGAGAGAGAGAGAGAGTGAAACATTGATGTGAGAGAGACATTAGTTGGTTGCCTCCTGTGCATGCCCCCACAAGGCCCAGGATTGAACCCACAACCCAGGTATATGTCCTTGACCAGGATTTGAACCATGACCCTTTGGTGCATGGGCTGACACTCTAACCGACACCAGACAGGGCTATGCATTCTTTTAAGAGAGAGATGAGCACATGCATATTTCTGGGAAAATCATCTCAATATATTTTGAACATTTCCAAGTATGTTATATGAAGGATTTGCTGAAATATCTAGTCCATTCATCTACTTCCAAAAGAACTTTATTAATAATATTTTAGGTGGATAGCCACCTCTTGTGCTCTAAAAGTCTTCTGCTGAAAAGTCTATTGCATTAAAGAAGTTTTTCTTTGTGTTTCTCTTCTGAACTACCACTAGTATCCTAAGTTTACAAAATAGTTCATTATACATTCTTCAACTTTATTATTGTGTTTAAAGATTGCTTATAACACATTTTTGAAGCTCCAAAATGGCCTGCTTAAATCCAGAAACTATTCCAGGGGCTTATCTGGGATTAAAATTTTAAGATTAAGTGGGGGGGGGGGGGAATCTCCCTAGAGATTTTTACTTTGAAAAGGAGAGAAAAAATAATACATATTATATCAACAAAAGATTCTTAAAGCATTACACATAATTAAATCCTGAATATACAAACAAAATTAAAAATCACCATGATGAAATGAAGTGTCTCATCGAGTTAAGTGTCTTGAAGCAGCTGGAGTTCGAGTCCCCCCTGGATACACTCATCTGGACCTGCAGTTGCAATCTGCTTTCCCATGAAGCATCCAATTAGTCCCTGTTCCTTTTGCCCTCACATGCAGATTATTAGTTCCATAATTACTCTCCTTGGCCTCCATTGGGGGAAAGTCTAACAGTTGCCTTAACTCTTGAACATTTCATTGCCTTTGAAAAATCCAGTTCCACTCAAAAACTCCTTGTTTTATTTGTGGTGCACACATCTTTACAAAACATTTTTCAATAGAAATTGTTAGTTTCAAAGGCTCAAGAGTAAAAAATTTTATGCTTTTTTTCTCTTCCTTTAGACCTCTCTTCTCAACTGAAAATAGCAACATTTTGAAGCAGGGTAATATTTAAGATTTCAGCATAACTGCCTTCAGGGAGGGAGAGCTTCCATTTCTAACTTTCCCTAAATTGTCACCTTGATAAAAGAAATCGGTCTTGGCTAAGAAGGGTGATTGTAATGGGTAATATGGGCAGATGCTGTATATAAATTTTTCTAAAACACTAAAGTTGTGATACTCAATATTACCAACTACTTGTTTTTTCATAAGTAAAAAAAATTCAATCCACTTACTAATAGGGTTTATCCTGCATGCATAAGGCCAAAATAATTTTTCATTGATGTGACTAGGGGATGAGGTTTATTATTTTAAAAATGTCGTTTTGGTTCTGAATGCAAGTATATCTATACTTATGTAAGCACAAATGATAAAAACCTGTTTTTTATATTAAAGTGTTTACATCTACATTATATAAATTAGTAAGAAAAACACTAGGACCCTCAAGAGACAAATGGATAAAGGACATGAAACAAAAAGTTTACAGATAATTCAAAATGGACCCAAAATTATTAAGTGCAAAAATGCTCTACATAATGTTAGTTATAAAATAAAAAATGAGAAATGTCTAAATTTAAAAAGTAAAATATGGAAAATGGCTGCCATAGAATTGAATATTATAGTCATTTAAACTGTTTAAGAGAAATTATAATAATCTGGGAAAGGATTCTGCTATGTGAAAAAATAATTTCTGCATTTCTATATAATCATATACAATGTGAACACAACTTTCTCAAAAACATGAAAACAATGGATTATTATTCTGCCTTAAAGAAAGGAAATTCTGACATACGCTACAACATAGATGAACCTTAAAGGCATTATGCTAAATGAAATAAGCCAGTCACAAAATACTGTATGACTCTACTTATCTGAGGAATCTAGATTATTCAAATTCATAGATACATACTAGTAACTAGAATGGTGGTTGGCAGGAGCTGAGGGGAGGCAGGGAATGGGGAGTTAGTGTTTAACAGGTACCAAGTTTCAGTTTGGGAAGATAAAAAGTTCTGGAGATAGATGACGGTGATGGCTGCAGAATAGTATGAATGTACTGCTATTATTTTTAAGTGGTAAATTGATGTTATTATATGTTACCACAAAAAAAGAGGTAGTACTGTATTTCCATATGCCCTTTAACTAGTTTTCCTGACTGTTAACGTCCTACATAATAGTAAGATCTTATTATCAAAATTAAGAAAAGAACATTGGACCAGTAGTTCCATTAATGTCCTCTTTTCTGTTCCAGGATTTAGAACATACTACCTTTTTGTAACAAAAACAAACAAAAAAAGCCATGAAAATCCTTTATAAAAGAATTTGCTATTGGTTTCTTAAAAACTAAAATCCCTATTGTTATATTTTAAATACATTCAAATTTACCAACACAAGGTTTGGGAACTTACATGTTGTATAAGCAAGTATGTCTTATTTTATACAACAGAATTGTGGTTGATAACTGAATGAAGCAGCTGGCACAGGTTCCATATCAGTTACAATTAGGTTATAACTAGGGTTTAAATCAAAATGAAAACTGTATTAAACGATACAGTTGTTTATTTCTCTGTCATATAGAAGTCCATGAGGGGGTGGTCAAGAGATGATATGGAGGCTCCATGGTGCCAGGATGTCCAGCCTCTTCTACCTTATTGTTCTTTATGTATGGATTCCATTCCCAAAATCATGGTCCATGATCACTGCTAGAGCTCCAACCATTACATCCACATTCCACGCAGTAGAAGGATGAAAGAAAGACAGAAAGGTCTCCCCCCTCCCATTAAGGACAATATCCAAAAGTTACACCTCCCACTTAAATTCCATTGGCCAGAGCATGAGTCATGTGGCCACATATAACCATAAGAAAGGCTAGGGGGTTATAATATGTACTAGAGGTCCGTTGTACGAAGAGATTCATGCAATAGGCCTTCCCTTCCCCTGGCTGCTGGCCCCGGTTTTCCTCCGGCACGCGGGACCCAGGCCTTCAGTCTTCGCTCTGCTGCTTCGCGCCTACGAATGCAAATTAACCGCCATCTTTGTTGGGTTAATTTGCATACTCTCCTGATTGACTGGTGAGCATAGCAGAGGGACGGTCAATTTACATGTTTGTCTATTATTAGGTAAGATTCTGGGCTGGTATGGACCCTGCAAAAAAATATTAGTTCAATTACTAAGGAAGGTAGATGTGGAGAAAGACTTTGGAGGACAAATAGTAGTCTGCAACACGAAGCATCCTTCATTCTGGACTTAAATGTAAATTAGAGTTGAAAGAAAACAGGGAGCAAAAAAAATTTCTCAACCTTGGTCATTAGCAAACAGGTACTTTCATTACAGAAGAGAAGTGAAGGCAAAATATTCTACTGCCCCTAATCTGGTGGGTATGGGCGACCTTAGAGATCATATAAACTGCTGAATTAGAGTCAATGAATCTCTATCTTTAAGCAGCAAACCAGTCAATTAAAAAAAATATTTATGAGGCATCTACAATGTTATTGAGCACATACCTGGAACTCAGCTAGGTACTCTTAAGATTAAAAAACAAAGTTATTAAATTTTGTTTTAAAAAGTACAACACAGTCCCTAACTCTAGATTTACAGTTCTATTAAAGAATTAAGATTTTCGGATGAGCAATGACAACATAAGACAAAGGTAAACAGAGTATTGGATTTGCCCCAATCCCTCCCAGTACTATACCATCACCTTCCAGATCAGGATATGTTTTTTGTGCCTATTTAATAACAAGGTTCCCATCTAATAAGTTGAGACCTATTAATAAATCCAGGTACCTTACCTGATCAAACTATAACATCTTTAACATCTTATCATCTCCCTTTAAGCTTCTAAACAGGGAGAAAGTTAAGCTTGCACCTCAAGACAAGACCTTTATTTCAGAAATCCTCCCACCAACCAACACACAGCCAGACCTCACCATTTTGGCCCTTCCCACTACATAGGTCTTCTAGGGGTGAAGAATAGCATCTCTGAACAAAAAGACTGGGGCACTAATCACTATGCTATATACCTGAAACCAATCCTATATAATAAAAGGCTAATATGCAAATTATCCCCTCGGGAGTTCCACCAACTGGGAATTCGACTGCTCACTACGATGTGCGCTGACTACTAGGGGGCACGTGGAATGAAGGAAGGCCCTGGCCAGCAGCCAGCAGTGGGGGGGTGGGGAGGAAGAGAAGGAAGGCCCCAATCAGCCCTGATCACCAGGACTAGGGACCCTAGCCGTGCATGAATTTCATGCACCAGGCCTCTAGTACAAAATAATACTGTGGGGTGGGGAGAGGGAAGTTGGGCAGATCTGGTTTCAAAAAATCAACTTTTCTAAAACAATTTGATCTCCTCAAGAAAACAAAATACAGAAGGGCCTTTAAATGTGTTTTAACTATTAAAAGAGGTAGGTGGATGTTCATTCTCTTTATCTGAAGAATTTCCCTTCCTGACATTGAGTCACGTTCACTTTTCCCAAGAGGGAATAAAATGTTCCCTGTAAATCACAATCTTTTCTCTCCCAGTACTGTGGACCCATGCCAACATAACAGAAACAGCCAAATAAAGGACTGTGATAAGCTCCTCAGGTGCCAGGAGAATGTTATCAGAAGAAATCATCTTCCTGTGACAAGACACATGGATCCTCAGCATACTCACAAAACAATTGGGGCCCCCAAGGAGTAGAAATTCATCAAAGACTCGGTGGGGAATTGTGCACAAAATAGCAATGGAAAACAGTGGGAACAGAATTTTATTAATCCCCAAAAGTTGTGCCAATTGGGTTCTTAGGAATAGTCCCCAGGTAGATATGCCTGGAGACAAAGGACTTTTTGTGACAAATCTGATAAAATCTGTGAGAAATACTGTCTTTCTTCGCTTAAGATTACAACCTCAGAGGGAAGGTAGGGGAGGGTGGGGGTAAGGGGGTGAGATCAACCAAAGGGCTTGAATGCATGCATATAAGCATAACCAATGGACACAGACACCAGGAAGATG
>NW_005368341.1:7363752-7380726 GCF_000412655.1 Myotis brandtii | reverse complement strand
GGGGCAATAAGGACACATATGTAATCCCTTAATCAATAAAGAAAATTTAAAAAATTAAAAAAACTTCCACTTATAAGATGAGTAATTTCTAGGGATCTAATGTACAGCACAGTGACTCTAGTTAATATACTTGAAAGTTACTAGAGTAGATCTTAAATGTTCTCACCACAAAAAAACAACGGTAATTATGTGAGGTGATAGAGGTATTAGTTAATGCTATGGTGATAATCATTTTGCAATATATAAGTGCATCAAATCAACAGTTTACATACTATAAATTTACCCAATGTTATATGTCAATTATATCTCAATAAAACTGGAAAAATATATAAAAGAATTGCTCTCAGCTTTCCAATAGAATTTTTTACATTGTGACCTGGAATTGAATAGCTCTATATTCTGGCTTGGGTTTCCTAAGCCAGTTTCCAATAAACCAAAAATTTCAGCCTGGAAACTGTCTTATGCAAGGGAATATACATATTTTGACAATAATTCATTCATCTCTTGGTTCCATAAATATTTCCTGCCTAAAGGATTTATTCAAGAAAGAAAATGATGGCCATTGAATTTTTCTATTCCAATTGAGTAAGTGATTCATTCGTTGGAGGCCTAAGTGATGATCATAAATGGAAATATAGAATACTAGCACTGGAAGGAACTAATCTCTAATTTGTAGGCCTAAGGAAACTAAGGATAGGTTAACTTAAGTGACTTACACAAAGCCATCTAGTTAGTTATTGGCAGAACTAGAATATGGATCTAGGAGCCCTGACTCTTAATTATACCACAGAACTTTAAAAGATACTTTTTTAGTCTGGCCAGTGTGGCTTAGTGGTTGAGCATTGACCTATGAACCAGGATCCTGGTCATCGTTCCATCCCAGTCTGAGTACTTGCCTGGGTTGCAGCTCGATCCCCAGTATGAGGCGTGCAGGAGGCGGCCAATTAATGATTCTCTCTCTCATCATTGACATTTCTATCTCTCTCTTCCCCTCATTTCCTCTCTCTGAAATCAATAAAAATATTTTTTAAGAAAGATACTTTTTTTATTTATCTAATCTAAATTATTACTGATTTGCTACAAACTAAATTGGAGTCTGGATTTTCACTTAGCAATAGTGAAACTGCTCATGTGCAAACTATTACCATTTTTAGGTAGCAAAATTGGGATATGAACAGTCTTCGTTAATATACATTATTTAAAAATCTTTTAATTTTCACACAAATATCTATTTTTAAAACTGGAACATTGGGGTTTCTCCTGGCCCTCAGTATTCTGTCCTTGGAATGCTGTATTTCAAGCAAGCATTTTTAATGACACCGACTAAACTATTTCAAGACTTCTTTTACTCTTAAAAATTTGAATAAGAAAGAAGAAACTCCCAAAGAAAGGATTTAGGTCAATTTGACTAATACCAAGTTACAATTATACTTTATTTTATGTTTCCAAATAGGTCCAAGAACAGAACTACCTGACTCCAACATTAACATCCTCTCAAGAAACTCTCCTGCAGAGCTTGTCTCCCAGCCACGTCTATACATGTGTCTCTGTGGATAGTACATTAATAGCACTCACAATAGAAGGTATTGTTCTTTATAGCTGGTCAAATTAATTACTTGAGCACCCCATGATGCACAACATGAAAGAACAGCTTTATAGATATTCAGGGCACTATATAATATGCCATGGTGAATTATTGACTCTAATGAGAACATTCTTAAAAGAATGAACTCCCAAGGGTGCTGGCTGAAGAACTGGGAGGAGGGGCTCGTAAGTTAAGTCAATAATTAGGAAAGCAAAAGGAAGAGAGGCGAATTGGGCAAGAGATTTCTGAAAATTGAATACTTGTCATCTGTGGCTCCCTTGCTGATAATTCATTAAATAAAGATAAACTTCAACAACTTATTGACCAACATGCCAATAAATCCTGAGCTACATGGCCTGCGATGCGTGAAATGGATAAGCCTAAATATATTGCCAAGGGAGTTGACTAAGTGTGAAGTGATTCAGAGAAATTCATGAACATATTTTAGTATTGTGCTAGTTGTGTGTGCTTCACATTTATACACCATGCTGAGCATTGTGTTAGGTTGATAGGTGATAGAAAGGAAGCAAATAACATTCTTAAAGGAGGTTATAATTTATCTAGAGACAGCAACTATGCATATATGTTACTCAAGAGAATTTACCCGGATTTCTTAAGAGACCACTGTGATCATTTGCAACATGGAATTGTATCTTTTGTCTTATCTCGGACTCGATTTCACACTCACATTTTACATTAGTAAACTTTCTTTAAAAAGAGACTGCTTGCCCTAACCAGTTTGGCTCAGCGGATAGAGCGTCGGCCTGCGGACTGAAGGGTCCCAGGTTCGATTCCGGTCAAGGTCATGTACCTTGGTTGCGGGCACATCCCCAGTAGGGAGTGTGCAGAAGGCAGCTGATCCATGTTGCTCTCTCATGGATGTTTCTAACTCTCTATCCCTCTCCCTTCCTCTCTGTAAAAAAATCAATAAAATATATTTTTAAAAAAACCAGACTGCTTTAGCTCTTGCCATACATTCTGCCAAGGACAAAGAGGTGATGTAAAGTTTGTAAAACATGCCTAAAATAAGGAAAAGTGTAATTATAGGCTGCAGTGACGTTTTCAGAAGCACTCCTGGTCTCCTCGGATCGTTTACGTATATTGTATTAAAGGTACTGGCTGTGTACCTTCTCCTGTGTAAATCAAATGTGGAAGAGTGTTGTTTCAGAACACCTCTCAAAGAGACTCAGTCAGTTAAGGAGAACAATATTCAGCTCCTAGGACTAATAGAGAAATCAACCTATACACATTCTATGCTACTCAGAAAAGTTTCAAAGGTAACTAGTATTTTGAGGTCTTAGGGAAATAAGAGAGAATCCTTGATTCTCCTTTCTATGGAACTGCCAGGAGGGTGGGGAATGAGTCTGAAGAAGTTTGGGACTTGCTGGGTTCCATCCACTACACAAGTGGTTCTCAACCTGTGGGTCGCAAACCCTTTGGGGGTCGAATGACCCTTTCACAGGGGTCGCCTAAGACCATCGGAAAACACATATATAATTACATATTATTTTTGTGATTAATCACTATGCTTTAATTATGTTCAATTTGTAACAATGAAAATACATCCTGCATATCAGATACTTACATTACAATTCATAACAGTAGCAAAATTACAGTTATGAAGTAGCAACGAAAATAATTTTATGGTTGGGGGTCACCACAACATGAGGAACTGTTTTAAAGGGTCGTGGCATTAGGAAGGTTGAGAACCACTGCACTATACTCTCCCTTCCATCTGCTCCAGGAAGGGGCTCAGCTCAGACTACCCACAGCTCTCACCAAGGTTAAGCAGTATGTAAAGGATCCCTTCCCGCCTACAAACACATCCTCAGATGGAACAGGCACAATGTTAAGGTCTGTCTTGCTCTTGGACCCTTCTATCCATTGCCAAGAGGTCTAGAATCTGAATTCTGCTTCCTTCAATCCACTTTCTAGTAGTGCCTTTCATGACTGGGTCTTCTAGCCCAGGCCCTCAACTCTTAGTCTCTCACCATTTATGCTCCCCTGGGCCCCACCACCTACCTTTTCTGTAGCCTGAGATGGTACTGCAGGTGAATTTTCTCTCTCTCTCTCTCTCTCTCTCTCACTCACACACACACACACACACACACACACACACACACACACACACACGTTTCCTCATTCTGAGATTTCATGAGAAAACAATGGTAACTTAGGCAACCTTGTTATCTCCCTGTGGAGTTTTTTTTCAGAGATTGATGTTTTGTATTGTTTTTTCACCCTAGGAAGCATTGGTCTCAAAAGGCAACGTCTCTGGCAAGAGAAATGTTCCTAGAAGGCCCTGAAAATACAATCTCCTTTCATGACAGTTAGCAAAATAGCTTCTGTCACTTCTGGGGCTCTCATTCCCCCTCTGTGCAGCATTCATAGCATTCAAGTATATTAAGCATTCACGTCATTTATATGTGGCTCAGCCTCTGTTCTAATCCTATGTATTAGTACAGCTAACTGCAGCTCACTCGGTGCTACTGTTTGCACAGCTGGACATGTCGGATAGAATGAGTTCATCCCTTCAAAGATGAGCTTAAAACTGCCGTCTAGTAGTGCCTTTCTTTTTTACACCTACAACCATTCCTCATTGTTCTCACAAGCACAGTGAGTTTTAATGAAGTCATGTCTTTTAGTGTAACGCTGCAGGTGCACAAATGCTGATAAACCCCCTTAACTCACTGTCAGATCGGCATGTTTATCTTCAAGTTGCAGAATGTATTTAATTATAAGATAGGAAAAGGTCCTTCAGATTTGTTCTCTGGGCCCAGAACTAATGACTCATCCATGAAGTGCTGTGTCTCCCCAACAGTTATAATGACTAGTTGCTGATCATCTGAAGAACTCATTCGTGGTAGCATCTGGACTGCAAGGTATAGGAATTTCTTTTTAAAATAAAGAAATAGCCTCTAAAGGCCCAGGAAATTTTTCCAAGTATAGTTAACACAATTAAACACACAGGATGAGTATATAAACAGATTTATTAAGGCACACACGGAGAGAGGGAGAGAGGGAGAGAGGGAGAGAGAGAGAGAGAGAGAGAGAGAGAGGTAGCCAGCTTCCAGAACTGTGCTAACTCTTAAAATTTTAAAATGCAAATACCCCTAGGAGGTTATTAGCATCTTAGTGTAAATTAAATTTAGTCACATTGCTTTCTTCTTAAGACTAGATTTCTGGGGGAATGGGAGTCTGACCTGGAAATTGGAAGGGAGATGAGAAGGATTCTGGAGTACAGAACTCTCCCCAGTGAGACAGGGCTGGGAAGGTGCCTTCCGAAGGAGAACACCACGCATTCAGAGGGCCTGGGATCCTAAGGGCTGGAGAAGAAGCAAACTAAAGAAGTAGGTGGAAGTCATGGGAGGGCAGGAGAAAGACAAGATTCAGTCGCAAAGACAAATAGGCTTGGTGGAAAGTGCATTTATTGAGAGTTCGATAGATCATTTAACCCAGTGGTTCTCAACATTCTTAATGCCACGACCCTTTAATACAGTTCCTCATGTTGTGGTGACCCCCAATTTCATTGTTACAAATTGAACATAATTAAAGCATAGTGATTAATCACAAAAACAATATGTAATTATATATGTGTTTTCCGATGGTCTTAGGCGACCCCTGTGAAAGGGTCGTTCGACCCCCATAGGGGTCGCGACCCACAGGTTGAGAACCGCTGATTAACCTGTAAGCAGTTTTCATCTGCCTATCTCACTTCACAGCCATTAGTGTAAAGATCATGCTTTATGAACAACTTATTGGAAAGTGTTTTAAAATTATAAATAAAAAATAAAAACCCCTAGCATAATGTAAATGACCATAATTATTAATCCTATTAATTAGTCAGGTATTTATTGAACACTGACGATTTACCATGGGCTGTACACAATAAAAAGCCCCTTCACTGGAGTTTCTCAGAGCTCAGTGAGGAGACAGGTGAGTAAATAAACAACCACAGTATAGAATTCAAAATACACACTTAGCATAAAATGCTCCAGGGCTGAGGAAGAAGAGGACCCGCCTCTGCCTGGGGAATGAAGGCTTTTCAGAGGAGGAGAGGGCTGAGCTGGGTCCTGCTTGATGAGCTGTTCACCAGAGGGGACAATGGAAAGTCAGAGGGAATAGCAAGGGCAGAGGCAGCCAGCCCCATGCAGTGAGTCTAGGCTGCTCAGTGCTGCTTGGCCTAAAAATAGCAATGCCAAATCTCATAACTAACTCCCCTGGCCTGATTCCATGCTCACCGAGCTGCCCTCTGAAGATAATTTGGCTTCCTGCTTAGATTTGCCTGCAGGGAAAGCACATGCTGGTCAAGGAGCTGGAGTATCCAGTCCACTCGATGATTCTATGCCTCACTGTAAATTAATAAATCAGTATTCTGGCTGATGCATTTTTTAAAGTGCAGGAATGAAACTTGTAAGGCAGATGCAAAGGAAATTAGGTGAAAATTCACCAGGAAATCAGCCTGCAGGCTGACGATGTGGACAATGACAGAACAGCTGTGCAAACACCACAGGTAACTTCCGGAAATGGGCTGCCCACAAAGCCTTATTACACAGCACGTTTTTCTCCACGTGAAGTGCTCCCTCTCACATTTTTCTGCATTGTTATAATCCCCTTGTAAAACCCAGCATCACATGTCAGTCATCCCCAACTTCTCGAAACCCAGGCCAGAGGGTAGATGCAGGCGCTTTATCACCCTCTACCCTTTATGGGCTGAATTGGGTCCCTCTAAAATTTGGGTGCTGCAGCCCTAACCCCAGTACCTCAGAATATGACTGTATTTGGAAATAGGACTTTATTTTAAACGATGATTAAAGCTGAATGAGGTCATTAGGGTGGGCCCTGATCCAATATGGCCGGTCTCCTTACAAGAAGAGGTGATTAGAATGCAGACAGGCACAGAGAAGGACCATGTGAAGCCCTGGCCAGTGTGGCTCAGTTGGTTGGAGCATCGTCCCATATACTGAAAGGTTTTGGGTTCGATTCCCACTCAGGGCACATACCTAGGCTGCAGTTTCAATCCCCGGTTGGGGTGTGTATAGGAGGGACTGATCTGTTTCTCTCTCACATCGATGTTTCTTTCTCTTTCACTCTCCTTTCCCCTCTTTCTAATATCAATAAGCATATCCTCAGGTGAGGATTTTTTAAAAAGACCATGTAAAGACAGAGGGAGAAGACAGCCATCTGGCAGCCAAGGAGAAATGACCTTAAGAGAAATGACCATGGTGGAACCTGGATCTCAGATGTTTAGCCTCCAGGGCTCTGAGAAAATAAATTTCTGTCGTGTAAGCCACTCAGTCTCCAGTACTTTGTACGGCAGCCCTAGAAAACTAATACACATCCTTTCAGATTCCTTCCCCAACCACTCCAAACAGAAGATGCCCATCTATGACCTTCAACAACCTGAAAGGTTGTCCATGCCATCGACAGGGATGCATTTTGGTTCTTCAAGCTTATTTTCACTCAGTTACTTAAGTGGGTGACTTTGAAGACCCAGCCATGAGAAGCATTGGCTAGTCTTGCTAAAGAAACCAAAGATTTAGTTTCTGAGGCACAAGGGCCTGAAAGTGTAAATCTTGTACAAACTGCACAAAATCCTTGATACAGATGAATGAGGTGAAGAAAATTTTTATTTTGATTTTTTTAAAAAAAATCAAGGCCCTGGCCAGGTAGATAACTGGTTAGACCATTTTGCCAATATGGGTTTGATCCTCAGTCAGGGCACATATAAGAATCAACTAATGAATGCATAGATAAGTGCAACAACAAACCAATGTTTCTGTCTTTCTCCCTCTGTCTCTCTCTTTTCCTTCCTCTCTCTAAAATCAATAAATTAAATAAAAAACTAAAAAGAAAAAGAAAATAAAAACCCTGCTGGATAGGTGAGCCACAGAGAGTCAGACCACTGCCCAGCTAGTTCCTGAAGATCTATACCCTGGAGCAACAAGAACTTATCTGAAAAACTCCTAAATCTCTCTTATTGTTTAGCAATTTATTTCTGAATGGTGGAGTCTCTCATTCCAGACTTATGACTTCGAGATCTACTCCCACACAGGTCCAGTTATTTTTGCAGCCATCTCAACGAAACCAGACTGAGAAACTGGAACTCTTTCAGTTTGCAACCAAAACTGGGGTCAAATATATTTCATTCTTTCTTTCTCTCATTCACTTGTTTGTTAGCACTTCTCTCTCCTCTCTCTCTCTCTCTCTCTCTCTCTCTCTCTCTCTTTGAGAAACGAGACTAACATGTATTTCCCGTGTAAAAAATCATTATTAGATAAATGTTGATGTGGTTCACTAATATTGATGATTCGTTAATGTGTCTCTTTTACTTTCCACTGAATTATGCCACATTTGGGGGGTAAAACTTCTTAATTCCCAACACTGGAGACCTGCTCCATTTCAATCAATCTTCTATTTAAAAAATGCTCCTGTTACATCAACAGTGACAAAACATGTGGATAGCATTTACACTTGAAATGATGCGATGAAAATAGCACTTCCCCTCATTGGCCTTCTCCCCAAAATACACAACCTCAGTCTAATCATGAGAAAAGCATGAGACAAATCCCATATCCCCAACTGAGGGGCATTAGATTAATTACCTGGGCAGAATGCCTCAAAATTGCCAAGGTCATCCAAAACAAGGAAAGTTTGGGACACTAATCACAACCCAGAGGAGCCTTAGGAGACAAGACAACTAAATGCAATGTGGATGAGCTCTTGGAACAGAAAAAGGACATTAGGTAAAAAATGAAGTAAATCTGAATACAGTATGGACTTTAGTTAATATTATTTTTTCAATATTGGCTTATTAATTATAATAAATGTACCATAGCAATGTAAAATGTTACTAGTACAGAAAACTGGGTGTAGGACATAGGGGAATTCTCTGTAATATGGTCACAATTTTTCTGTAAAAAATTGTTCTAAAGTTAGAAGTTTATTTTTTTAATGTTTCTGTTTACCTCTCCCCAAAGGCCATCACTGTCTGTCTGTAACCAGACTCTAATACACAGACAGTCTTCAAAACTCAAATATGTGGCTCCCCTTCCCTCTGATTTCCTCTCCCAGTGCAACTTTTATACATATTTCATGTAAGCACTTTATCTTTCAGTAACAAGAGCTTCTGTTAACTTTCAACAGTCATTTGAGCGCTGGCTGCTTTCTCTTCTCTTTAAAACAGATACTTTAGTGGAGGCTTCACATCATCATCCCATCCCCTGGCCGGGCCCAGCACATGGCTCTTGTCTTCATGTTTTCTCCATCAGGGTGCTTACAACTTCAATTCCTGGGGCAGCTTTCTCACCGTCTAAGCCCCAAGTTTTCATTAAATAAAGCCCTCTGGGGCCAAAGCTCAGCTGCTAGAAGTGGTAGAGAGATGCCAAGAGGCCCCACAGTAAATCAGTGTGAGGAAAATCGATAGCAAGGAGAGCTGGGGTATGCTGTTTTCAGCCCTTAGCATAAGAAGTCCTGCAACAGTAAAGGCATCCAGATGCACGCCACCTGGGACCCAAAGTCCCTAAAGAGAGGAAGCTTCTACTGTAGAATCATTTGGGCTCCTGGTTATTTTTTGTTGCTTTTTTTGGTTTGATTTTTAACTAACCTAAAAGCAGTGTTTATTTGCAGAAAAAGCCTGTTGGCCTTGAAATTTAACTCACACTCAAGTTGGCTTGTATTCAGAGCTGAGCTTGATCTTCATTTATTATTCAATAAGACTACAATTAGCCTGGAGTTGGTTTTCAGACCCAAACACAAAGAAAGACCCACATAAGTCTGAGCAGGGATAATTCCACTCTCCTTATAACTGATGTGATGCTGGAGCAAGTAGCAGGCAGCAAATCGATACACCATCATCCTCCTCAACACCAGGCTTAAAGGGAGTCTTTGCCCCTGCTCAGAAAGCAGGGCAAGATGGACCTGCCTAGCAAATATTTACCTAAGGCAGTGGTTCTCAACCTTCCTAATACCGCAACCCTTTAATACAGTTCCTCATGTTGTGGTGACCCCCAATTTCATTGTTACAAATTGAACATAATTAAAGCATAGAGATTAATCACAAAAACAATATGTAATTATATATGAGTTTTCCGATGGTCTTAGGCGACCCCTGTGAAAGGGTTGTTCGGCCCCCAAAGGGGTCTCGACCCACAGGTTGAGAACCGCTGACCTAAGGGAATCTTTTTTACTTTGTAAATCATTGATTTAGAAAATATATGGGTGCTAAGAAGAAGAAAGCCTATGAAATTCCAATTGCGTATGCTCAGCACAAAAGTAAGCTACTGCTAGGAAAGAACTGAGCTGCTGGTCCTTCAGGAGAAAAGAAAACTTAATCCTCCAGTGGGCCAGGTGGAATCCTGGAAACCCTCTATGAAAGAAAAGAGCATCTGATAACAGAATTGTTGTGAATCACATATGGGAATATATACTCCATAGACCTATGGAAATAGGATGTTTCCATTTATATCAAACTAGAGGCCTAGTGCACAAAATTCATGCATGGATGGAGTCCCTAGGCCTGGCCAGCGATCAGGGCCAATCGGGGCCTTCTGGCTGCCGGCCGGGGCCTCCCTTTCCCAGCTACCAGCTGCTGCCTACCAGCAGGGGCCGCCCCCTAGTGGTCAGCGCACGTCATAGCAAGCGATCGAATTCCCGGTCTCCTGGTCAAACTCCCAGAGGGACACTTTGTATATTAGCCTTTTATATATCAAATAATCATCACTACCAAACAAATTAATAAATATGTCACTATATCACATGAGTAGATTAGCACACAATGGCTTTATTCCCTATCTGTTGACTATCTGTTGAGTGCTAACTATGTGTTAGGCACTCTAAATTTTTCCACTCATTAGCTCATTCAATCCAGTAGGTTTCACTATTATTATCTCCATTTTATAGCTGAAGATACCTGGGCTCAGAGAAATTAGATAATTGTTCTGAGGTCTTGACAGCTGGTTAGAGGGAGAGCTGGGATTCAAAGTGATGTCTCCTTGGGGCTAAACCAAACACAAAGCCACCATGCTAAAGGTTCTCAGTCACTCTACCCATACTCTGATTTACTTCAATACACAGGTCTTCCTGCTACCCCCAAATGGCTATTAGGAACCTGGCAACTCAAATGCACCTCCAAACAAATATCAGGAGCCCTGCAACTCTCAACCACCATGACAGACCTTTCCTACTGGAAAACACATGCAAGAGTAATGAATACCCATGTGACCCACAATTCATTTCCACCACCTCCAAATAACTGTTGAGAATTCTGCAACAATAATTTATGATTTAAAAGAATTCCTCCTCAGCAAAAAGCTTTAGAACTATCAGATCAGAACCATTAGATCAAATTTGTTAAACCAGGAGGGCTTGTTAAACCCACAGGATGCTGTTCTTCCCACTCCTGAAATTCTGCTCCCTTAATTTGAAGTAAAGCCCCCAAATGTGCATTTCTAACATGTTCTTGGGTGATGCTGATGCTGCTGGGCCAGGCCTCTACTTGGAGAGCCACTGCTTTAGACTATCTGATTAGCATAAACGTTTAGACTTTCAGATAGACCCAACACAAACACAAAATACCAGGCAATTTCCAGAGTCAGGGCCTGTTTCATGGATATCAGCCAGTGCAATTGCACAGGACCCCATCCATGCTCAGAAGGGTCTTGTACTTGGGGTTTAGTGCTCTGCAGTCATCATCTTAAAATGCTTATAATGATTTTATCTTTGAAGTTTGTGTTTTGTAAGTGAAGTTTAATGGGACAATGAAGCATGTTTTGGGGACCTGAAGCCTTGGCATGGTCCCACCTCCCACTACCTCTTCCCTCCCTGGGATGGGTTCTCAGTCCCCACTGTTTCCTAGCCCCCTGCCAACCTAGGGTTGTCCTTCCCAAACCTGCTCCAACACTGCTGCCACCTGGGGCAGCTCCCAGTCATGCTGAGGGAGGAAGTTAGATCTGCATCCTCTGGGCCTGGGCATTGAGACAAGAAGGGTTGGTGTTGGGGGCAAGCTCACTGACATCTCTGTATGAAGCAAGATGGTGACCATCCCAATTTGGGCTGATAGCACCATAGCACATTCTGCAGGAAAGTCAGAACTTAGGACTCAAGTGTTTGAGTTATAGCTTGAGAAACAACTTGAGTTGAATAATTCCTGTTAAATGAAAGATTTTACAAACTTTTGCAAATGAGCTTTGAATGTGGCATTCCAGGGGCTTTTATGGCTAGTGACATGATTACAAAGAAAACAGATATTTCAAAGACTTGAATGGAACTTCTAATGAGAGGCTTCTAGGTGATGGTGATATTGCTGGTTAATTCTAGAGTCTTGCCTCAAAGTATGGTCCATGGACCAGTAGCATCAGCAATCCCTAGATGTTTAATAGAAATTCAGAATTTCTAGACACATCTAGACCTACAACAAAAGAATTTGCATATGAACAAGACCTCTGGGACATTCATAAGCACATTAGTGTGAGAAAGTGTTATCCTCAACCTTTTGCATTTTTACCTTCCTCCTTCTATTTCTTCTGCCTTCCAAAGCTACAAGATGGGAATCAGTCATTGGGGCTACTGGTGACTGGGCCAAGTTTGTATGATATGGTAAGTTTTAAGAAGAACACATTGAACTTTGTTTTATTCTCTATCCTGACTCTCCCAGCTATGTCTAAGGATAGTAGAACTCCTGGCCATGTGGCCAATGGTCTAAGACTCATTTGTACCTTTGGGTTCCATAAAATATTGGTAGGACCAGCATTTTCATTACATAAAGGCTGCTAAATCTGAAGAAACAGACATCTGTAGGGAGTCATGGAGCACACTTGAGTGGGACCAAAACTTTTCTGACCCATTGGGCTTTTGCTGTAATTAGCTATAGATTATTAATAGCCTGAAATAATAAGAAAATACAACAGAAGAGCCCTAAATTACTACAGTCCACTATTAAACATTCATACTACTTGCTCTGAGAAGTGAATCGTCGGGAGCACACTAAGGCTCCAGAGACAGTCTGGATTCGAATTCTACTTGTGCCTCCTGTAAGCTGTGTGACCTTGAGCAAATTACTTAACCTCTCTTTGCCCCAGTTTCTTCACTTAAAACAGGTATGACAGCAGTATTTACATGAAGTCTTATAAGGATTAAATAAAGTTGCAAAGCATTTTGAGCCATGCTTTGTGCAGAGTAAGCTTCACAACGATGTCCAAACGCAAACTTAAAAATATGGCTAAATGTTTATATGTCTTTTGCAAAGCCTCAACATTCTGTAATTTATCTTAATTGAATATGTTGTGCTATGACTGTTTTTTTTTTTATTCCATTGGAGAGAAGAGGAACATCCCCATAGTTACTACAGCATTGAGAAACATGATGAAAGTGAGGTCAGCAGCCATGGCCCCCAAAGGTCCTGAAGGTGAGGTCCTGAGTCTATCTCTATATTTCATGGTCACACCAGCTAGAGAAAGAAAATTCAGAATATACCTCCAGACTCCAATATATGCAGAAAAGTCTCACCAGTGTGAAACCAATTTGTTTTACTTCCATACTCAGAGATTGTTGTTTTCTGAACGGTTAAACATCTATCAAAAGCTGCCAAGGTACTGTGCGAAATGAAGTTTAAAATCAGATGTTTAGCAATTAAATCTCACTCTGTAAATTGGCTAGTATCAATGAAATAAAGTGCAATATACAAACACTGCTTTTCCACTTAAATAAAACCTAAGGGGAAAACCCATATAACAGAGACTCTCAGATTTCAACACCCCTTCTCCACCCAAGATGTTGAAGATAGGATCAAATATATTGCAAGATGTGTGCTGCACTTCCAGGCTTTGCAGATGCCTGCCCTACGAAGCCAGTTTCCCTTGCGCTCCATCAATTATTTCTTTGTTTTGCCTGGACGGTGCTTGTAAACTCCACGAGGTATGCTCCTGGGCAGCTATGTGCATTTGAGAATTTTCCCTTCTGATCCCTACTTGGTTGTCTCTGGACCAAAACTTATTTGCAGGCAAGAGAAAACTGCTGAAAATTTTATGACATTCAGATTTTCAAAGCAATGGTAGTGGCTCAATAGGTTTGCTTACCTTGGATTAAAACCTATTAACGTTCCAGCACTTTCCTCTCCGTGAGATTCATTTCTGACTTGCGTGTGGTGACTTGCAGAGTGCTTCATTACAGCTCAGGGGCACAACTGATGCCACAAAAGCCATTAAAAATGAGTTTGTGAGAGTGAAAAAAAGAAACCTTTGTAGATGAGGGCCAATTTGTTTTGAAGGTGATGACTGTAAGAGCATTCACAAAGCAGCACGCATTAGCTCAGATTCAAGCTATGTCGTTTTCTCTCCTATTTTTAAATACCAAATAGAGAGCTGGGAGAGTCCTTTCTTTGTGACAGCAGCTTTGGTTCCTGCCCTTACTTTCTGCCATGATAGCTCCAGTTAAACTGTATGAACAGCCCTGTGTTTTTGGCCTTGGATAAAAATCCATAAATCTGTGTTTGGCTGGGGTCCTAAAGAGAGTCATCTTATTTTCTATGCCTCAGTTTTTTTATATTCAAAGTAGCTCCCATACCAAACTCACAGGATTTTGGGGACAAGTGGGGGGAGCTAATGAATATAATTTTTATAAGTAAAAATCAGCAGGCAGGTAGGACACAAAGAATTCATTTTGTTGTTATTAAGGCAGCACATTTATTATTTGCCA
The DNA here is from genome assembly GCF_000412655.1 of Myotis brandtii. Classification (NCBI taxonomy): domain Eukaryota; kingdom Metazoa; phylum Chordata; class Mammalia; order Chiroptera; family Vespertilionidae; genus Myotis; species Myotis brandtii. The sequence goes on along the minus strand of NW_005368341.1, from coordinate 7,366,448 downwards.
TCTCAAGATGCTCCCACTGTTTTTCCTAATTGACTGCAATTTAATTTGGTTTTTATTAATCCTGTTATTATCTACATATTTGCCCTAGTTGTAAGCTCTAAGATGAACACTTTGGATCAGGGTTCTCAATCTCAGTAATTTTTTACATATTGACTGAATAATTATTTGGGGGGGGAGGGGCAGTGGGGGGACTGTCCTGTGCATTATAGGATGTTTTACAGAATACTTGACCTCCATACATTAGATGCCAGTATACCTCCCCCTACCCAATTGTAACAACCAATAATGTCTCCAGATAATGCCAGATGCCCCCTGGTAGATACAACCTCCCAGTAGAGAACCACTACTTTGGAGTTAATAAAGCTGGTATTGTCACTGGTTGCATATATTGTAAGTGGAAAAAAACAAGAACAATTTAGCTAGTGAAAGCCATAGAAACAAGTGGGCACACTCCAAGAACCTATTACAATTTGTTCAATGCAGATATTAACTAAGCCTGAAAGCTAATAGCAGCCACTAAAGTAAAGCAGGAGGTTGAAGCTGTCAACAGAAATTTTAGAGCAGGATTTGGGGCAGATAGGAAGGTAAATACAATTAAAACACAAATGATAAAGAGAAAAGAATCAAAGCACAAAAAGCAAACAAACAACAATTCACACAGTAAACAGCAAGAGAGGAAGAAAGAAACTACAAAACAAGCAAAAACAAACAAAGGGGATATCTGTAATACTTTCAACAACAAAGAAAAAAGGGGAGAAAGCAATTAACAAAATAGTGGTACTAAAATCCTTACCTAGAAATAATTATTCTATATGTAAATGGTTAAATTCTTCAATAAAATACTAGAGTACTAAATGGATAAAAGAAGAAAGAGAAGAAGGAGGAGAAGGAGGAAGAGGAAGAAGAAAAGGAGGAGACTCAACTATATGTTGTTTGCAAAAGATTCATTTAAGCTTTAATGACACTCATAGGCTATAAGTCAATGGATGGAAAAAGATATTCCATGCAAATGAAAACAAGAGAGCAGGGATATCTTCGCTTATATCTGAAAAAAACAGACTCTAAGTCAAAAGCTGTAATAAGAGACAAAGAAAGTCATTATGTAATAAGAAAGGAGTCATTTTATTAAGAAGTTATAACAATTTAAAATATAAACACACCCAATAGTGGAGCACCTAAATATATTAAATAATTACTAACAGATCTGAAGGCAGGAATAAACAGTAATGCAATAATAGTAGAGAACTTCAGAACCCTGCTCTCAATAATGGCTAGCTAGATCACCCAGATAGAAAATCAATAAAGAAATAATGGACTATGGCCCAACTGGTGTTGCTCAATGATTGAGCATCAACCTATGAACCAGGAGGTCATGGTTCAATTCCCGGTCAGGCCATATGCCCAGGTTGCGGGCTCAATCCCCAGTGTGGGGCATGCAGGAGGCAGCCAATCAATGGTTCTCTCTCATCATTGATGTTTCTCTCTCTCTCTCTCCCTCTTCTTTCCTCTCTGACATCAATAAAAATATATATTTTTTAAAAAGAAATAATGGAGCCGTAACTGGTTTGGCTCAGGGGATAGAACGTCAGCCTGCGGACTGAAAGGTCCCAGGTTCGATTCCAGTCAAGGGCATGTACCTTGGTTGCGGGCACATCCCCCGTAGGGGGGGTGCAGGAGGCAGTTGATCGATATTTCTCTCTCATCGATGTTTCTAACTCTCTATCCCTCTCCCTTCTTCTCTGTAAAAAATCAATAAAATATATTTGAAAAAAAAAAGAAAAAGAAATAATGAACTAGAACTACAATTTAGATCAAATGGATCAAACAGACATCTACACAACATTTCATCCAACAGCAGAAAAATACACATTATCCTCAAGTACACATGGAACATTCTCCAGAATAAAATCATATGTTTGGTCATAAAATATGTCTTTATAAATTTAAGAAGATTGAAATTATATTAAATATTTTTTCTGACCACAAGGATATGGAACTAGAAATCAATAACAGAAGGAATTTTTTAAAATTCACAAATATGTGGAAATTAAACAACACACTTCTCAACAACCAGTAGGTAAAATAAAAAAAATAAAAGAATATCTTCAGACAAATGAAAATGAAAACACAACATACCAAAACTTATGAGATGCTGCAAAGCAGTTCTAAGAGGGAAGTTACTGAAAAAAAAAAGCCTACATTAAGAAAAAAGAACACTCTCAAATAAACAACCTAATCTTACACCTCAATGAACTAGAAGAGAAAAGAACAAACTAAGCCCAAAGTTAGCAGGAGGAAGAAAATAAAGATTAGAGCAAAAATAAATAAAATTAGAAAGAGAATAGAAAAGATTAATGAAACTTAGAGTTGGTTTTTTAAAGAGATAAACAAAATTGACAAACCTTTGGCTAGACTAAAAAAAGAGTTTGACTCAAATTAATAAAATTATAAACAAACTAGAGGCCCGGTGCACAAAAATTTGTGCACTCGGTGGGGGTGGGGGGTCCCTCAGCCTGGCCTGTGCCCTCTCGCAGTCTGGGACCCCTTGGGGGATGTCCACCTGCTAGCTTAGGCTGGCTCCCTGGGGGATTGGGCCTAAGCTGGCAGTCAGACATCCCTCTGGCAGCCCGGGAGCCCTCGGGGGATGTCCACTTGCCAGCGGGGAGCAGGCCTAAGCTGCAGTCGGACATCCTTAG
>NW_005368341.1:7317379-7363502 GCF_000412655.1 Myotis brandtii | reverse complement strand
GAGGGGCTGATGGCTGTTTGCAGGCAGGCCCAGCCCCCCAGTGGGGACCCTCACCCCATGGGGGTGTGGCCAGCCTGGGTGAGGGGCTGAGGGCTGTTTGCAGGCTGGCCATGGCCGTGGGCAGGAAGCAAGTATCTGGGATTTATTTATCTTCTATAATTGAAACTTTGTAGCTTTGAGCGGAGCTCAGGGCTGGCCAGAGCAGGCGGGAAGCTTGGCTTCCTCCATCGCCGGGGGCAACCCAAGCCTCCTGCTCGCTCCAGCTCCGTGGCTGCCACCATCTTAGTTGGGTTAATTTGCATATTCACTTCTGGTTGGCTTGTGGGCGTGGCTTGTGGGTGTAGCGGAGGTGTGGTCAATTTGGATGTTTCTCTTTTATTTGAGTAGATGAGGAGATACTACAACTGATACCACAGAAATACAAAGGATCATAAGAAACTGCCATAAAAAAATTACCCAACAGCCAATTAGACAACTTAGAAGAAATGGATAAATTCCTAGAAACATACAACTTATCAAGACTGAATCATAAAGTAATAGAAAATCTGAACAGACCAATAATGTGCAAGGAAATTGAATCAGTAATGAAAATTTTCCCAACAAATGAAAGTCCAGAACCAGATGGCTTCACTGGTGAACATTACCACACATTAAAAGAATTACTAACAATCCTCAAACTCTTCCAAAAAATATTAAAAAGGAAAAAACACTTCCAAACTCATCTTATGAGACTAGCATTACCCTGATACTGAAGCCAGATAAGAACACTACAAAAAAAAAAATTACAGGCCAGATATATAGACTCAGATATATATATGTGTGTGTGTGTGTATATGCATGTATAGATGTATATATGTAGATATATGTTTATATAATTAAATTGGTAAAATATGACCTGGGATTATTAGGCCACACAATTATTATGTAGGTGGGCAACTGTATAGCAAGTCAATGAGATAATTAGAAAAACTAAAAAATTATGAGATCTGAAATAATGTATATTAATGTTCTTTGGAAAAGCACAAATATCCCTCAATTTTCGTCATTCTTGGAAACCAAGTCATGTAGAAGATCATTTTTCCCATTATAAAAATTAGATAATTGGTAGTTACATTGCAGACCAAATATTCAGAAGCAGGAAACCATAAATATGAATGACAATATGACTTAAACATCAACTACAAACTCTCAAATTCTTTCAAACACTAGGCTAATGCTTCAATCCCCAGGGGAAAAAAATAGGTAGGTTGAAATGTATGGCTTGTCCTAAACAAGAAAACTCTGTATTCAAAAACAACAGTACAGAATAGGTCAGTGGATCAATAAATATTTGTTGTGTGAGGCATTATGATTGATGCTGAAAGGAATTCAAAAAAATGATTCATACCCTCAAGGAGATAGCTATCTCATCAGGAGCATTTACATACTTACATATAATGCAATACAATATAGAAAGGATTTAGTACCAGAAGAAAGATGACAGTAGCAGCCAGCATTTATTGAACACTTACTATGTGCCAGGCACTATTCAAATTGCTTTATCTGAGTGACCTCATTTGATACTCAAATAAATTTGCAAAGTAGGTGCTGATATTAGTTTCTCTTTATAGATGAAAAAATGGAAGCAGAGAGCAGTTAAAGCACACAGCTCACATGTGGTAGAGGCAAAGTTAATCCCACACAGTCTGGCTCTAGAACCCACATTCTTAAAATGATCCTCTACTACTTCTTAGAAGAAAAGAACTACATGAATCAACCACTGAACAGATCACTTTTGGCTGATGGAGAATCTGAGAAGGCTTTCTGAAAAAGTTGGAATTTGTGTTAGACTTACACGGATAGCTCTGAATTTACAGAAGCATGGGAGGAACGGAGACATTCCAGTGAAGGAAACAGCAAAAAAGTCTGGGAAATGGGAAATTGTGAAGCACGGGCCAAGCATTTCATCCAAAATCCTCTTATTGATCTTTGTTCATAGAATGGAGTTTATTTAAGAAGGCCCCTCACTCTTACCTGCCTTGTATTCTCTAAATTGGTGATAGGCATTCCCATCTACCTAGTGCTGAAGAGAATTCAGAACATAACCTAAGATTCCCTTTCCTGTCCCCATCACCCATCATCACCAGCCACACAGAACCCAAGCCCTATCCCTCCCTCTCCTCTCCATTCCCACTACCACTGCCTCAGTTTAAGGTCTGTGACTCCCTACCGACACCATGAAGTAGCCTCCTACCTTGAGTCCCCGTCTTCAGCCTCAACACCCTTCAAGCTGCTCTCTATGTCAGTGCTCGGGTATCTTTGTAAAACACCATCTAGTCAAACTGCTTCCCCCACTATAGGATAAACTCAAATTTGTTTTGAGGCAATCCACTTGTGACCTAGTCCCTGCCTAGCCACATCTTCTGCCATTTCCCCATAGGTACCTATCCTCTACACTGAATTATTTGATCTCTGAAAGTAATGTCCTCTCTACAGATAACTTTCTATTCTAAAAACTCCTTCCCCCCTCACCCTCCACCTCTAAATCTACCCTGAAAATTCCTGTTCAGAGGATTCAGCCTGCATTCTTCCTCTGGAAGCCTTCAATGACCACACAATGCAGGTTAGGCATCTTTTTCTGGATTCCCATAGCGTGTTATCTGAGCCTCTAATTCCTACATCACATTATAATTGTTTTTACATGTTTCATTACTCACCAGACTGTAAACTCTTTACAGGCTGTGGTTTTGAGACTCATTCTCACCTGCATTTCCCAGTGCTCACCCATGTTTGATAAGTGAGTGAATGATTTATTGGGTTCTAGAATTCTGGGATCACATACACACACCCTGTTCCAGCCTATGTGACCCACACTCTACTTTCATGAAAGATTCTTTACTTTCTCCCCTGGTTCTCTTCTTCAATCAAATTAAAATAGCTAGATAATCACCTATTACTGTCATTACTAATGTCTTTGTGTTATCAGTTTTAGAACTGCAAGACAGAGAAGCTAGTTTAAAAACTGACTAATCCAGATTGAAGAAAGAGATTTAGACATGTAATTTAAATCCAAGGTGTGCTAAACTCTCAAGTACTGTCAATGACATCTGCATCTCAAAGGGAGGGTCATCGTTATAATGAAATTGTTCAACAGATTCTGTTTGTAATCTGGCAATATAAATTTATACATTGATTTTTAAAATATTTTGTCATTTTAACTACTTACTTTTATCTTTTCATTGATTTTTCCTATAAAATCTGCTTAACTTAACCCCAGTCTACCCATACCCTCAGCTGAGCAGCTGCAGGGTTCCCTACCCCGCTTTGTTTTAAACTGTTGCATCTTCTCCCCTGCTGCACACCCCATAGCTTCCTGGGATCCCTCCGCCCCCCAACACGTAAGTCCTACGTTTCATCTTGCTCTCAAGCTGATTGATGGGCCCTGCTTTGGAGTTGGTGGTGGTGTTTAGTACTAATGAGACCACTTACTAATAACAGCAGTAGTGGTAGTAATGTTTTCTAAAAATTTACTATGTTCCAGAAACTCTGCTAAGCACTCATCCCATGGATTACCACTATTGAGTTCTCACGGCACTTCTATGAAAGCTAGGAACATAACTCAAAGTCAAACCCATGCCTTTCCGATTGCAGGGTAAAGCAGCAGCTCCTTAGGACCTATAAAGGGCAAATGTAAGAAGTTGTACCTCCCCTTCCCCACCTGGTTACAGGCTCTCCAGCCCCTCTTGTCTTTTCACCACCTGTCTCCCTGCTGGAACACAGAGTGAAAAAACTACTGTTTTGTTTTGTGTGTTAATCCTCACTGAGTATATTTTTTCCATTGATTTTTAAACAGAGTGGAAGGGAGGGCAAGAGAGGGAAAGAGAGAGAAAAAAATAGATGTGTGAGAGACACATTGATTGGCTGCCTCCTGCACGTGCCCAATCGGGGCCTGGGATTGAACCTGCAACCCAGGTATGTGCTCTTGGCGGGAATCAAACCTGAGACCCTTTTTGTGTGTGGGCCAATGCTCTAACCACTAAGAAATACTGGCCAGGGCTGAAAAAAACTATTACAGCTGCTGCTCTCTCCTCTGTATCTCTACCTTTTCACTTTGCTAAGAGCTCCTGACTCCTGTTGCCTTGTCTGCTGACCCCCTTTTCAGACTTTGGTTCCAGATTTTTGGTATATCTGCCAGATAAAGGGATTTAAACAACACCTTTCATCATTATCACTTGCCAAAAAAAAACAAAAAACAACAACAACATTTTGAATACCAAACTAGGCAGAGTCTCAGATTAAGGGGTGTTTCTTGAAGTGAAAAAGGTTTAACTGCATGAAAAATATAAGCTAGACTCATGTCCCAACAAACTCTCAATGCTAAAGCAATGTGACCTTCACAACCTCAACACCTGGATTTAGAACTAAATTTAGAACCAACTCACCAGCTCTCTGGTGCCGACCAACCCTGCCACCCATCCTACCAGAGTGAGCTAACATCTCAGTGAGCTTAAGACTCAGGAGAAATTTAAAGTAGCTCCTTTTCTCCAAAAGGTAGACATTCTTGCCTTGAGTCACTTTCCCATCATCTTTATGAGCTGATGCGTATATCTATCTGGTGCTCACTGGCCTCACCTGAAATAAAGATAGCACTTCCAGCCTGTCTTGTCCCTTCATGCAAGTTTCTCAAAGACATCCACATGGGCCAGAGGCTGTCAGCCCTCAGCTGCCCAGAGTTGTACTTTCTCAAGCTGTAAGTCAAGAAACATGAAGGATAATGCAAATTTTGAATTGTCTCTCTTTTCCATCTTCTTTTCTCCCTGACTTCTATCTTCTCTGTTTATCACAGTGACTTAACATATTTATTCTTCATTCAAGTTCTAAAATTAAATTGTGTCTGAAATACCACTGGGTGTATTTTGAAGTTCCAACTTCGTGCCAGGCACTAGTCTCGGCACTGAGTACACTATGATGAAGAAAACAAAGGTTGTCCCTAATTTCATGGAGTTTATCTTCTGGTGAGCAAGACAGATGACGAGCAAGAAATCAATTACATGCACAAAACTTCAGATGAACACTATAAAGATAGTAAAACACCATAATGGCATAAAGAGTCACCAAAAAGGTAGAGTTCAGCCACCTTATAAATATGATGACCAGGATGGTGTTTTTGAGGAAGCTCTGATGATTCCTCCCCACCTGAGCTAACTTGCTCAAAGACACTTGTTAATTGAATAATTGTTATAATCCCATGCAGGGAAGGGCTTATGTCAACGCACAGTGACATATGTAGATGTTATGTGAGTGACCACTGCCAAATTAATTTTCCTCTAATGTCCACTTAGGAGCCTGTTAACTAGAAAAACCATTGGGTTGCTCCAATGAATCTCTGCGAGCTGCACAAGAAACTTATTCCTCATCAAAGATTTACCCAAAGTACCAACGACCACCTGACAGTGTGGTTTACTTTCTTTCACCCTAAATGCTCTTTATCCCTGGGGTATTATCTGTTGACATCCAACATCTGTTGTTCATTTTTGAACACTAATCCCCGTGGTGTGTCCTTTGGGTGATCAAGCTTACTCTAAAGCTCACCATAAAATATTCAAGAAGATTGGGACTCTCCTATTTTTCCATTGACATTTTTAACTCCCCCCCCCCCCCCCCCTGATTTCAACTTGCTTTTATTTTTCCTTTGCTTCCCTTTCCACTATTCCGCTTCCTTTTTCCTTTCACCTATGCATGCCACACAGCCTGGGCCATGTGCTTTCAAACTTATAAAACTCACAGAATTCAAGCCATTTTTTAAAACTAAAAGGCTATGTCCTAGCATTATTTTAATAGAAAATAAAATTTTTAAAAGGTCAACTCTATTTTCCTTGGCAAGACATGTTTTTTCTATTTAAGGTCTATCAAAAGTTGTACTTCAGAGGCCTGTCATAAACTCCTAGGTGTTAGGAACCCCTCCTTCATCAGTGCCCTTTGAAGTTAGGAATTTAAACAAAGGATAACAAAAATAATTATGCTTATATTTATACTTGTCCAATACCCTTCATTCTGAGACATAAAAAACAACTTTCAAACAAATTAAACTCTACAACCACTTTTTCTCACAGATAAATATTATGATGAATAAGTTTCAGCAAGGGTATGTTAATCTGCCAGATATGCTGTAAAAGTCGTGCTAAAACTGAAATCAAATTTAAAAACACAAAAATGAAAATGTCTACTTCTATTACACTTTCCCTTCTACTGCTTCTAACAGCCTCCATGCCATCGTCCAATTTGGTCTGAAGTGGCTAATTGGAATGTGAAAGGCTCTTCAAATCATTTCTGTGACAATGCACTGGGATTGTTAACCAATGTGTTAAAAGCCTACAACAAAATGATTTCATTGGGAGTATCATTTGCTTGTCATTTTCATCTTTCCAGATGTTAGGGACATTTCCTTTATTCACCAAGCCAAAGAACTGGCTTTGAAATTGGCAGGTAATTAAGAAATACTTTATGAGAATAAAATCATGGGATAACAGTGAAAGTCTTCTTTCTCTGAATCTTTCCCCATGTTCATCGGTTTGTTCATATCTTCCAAATCTCTGAGAATTCCAGGAGAAACCTTTCCTCTGAGCAAAGCTCTCCAAAGGTAACTTGTTCACCTCTGGAGCATTTCTTTATCCCAAAGGGCATAATAAGACTATTCCTACATCTTCAAAAGCCCTACTCTAATGACCAACAAATCAGAAGCCACAAGCTACCTAGTGACTCTCCCTAGGACATCTCAATTAGACTTCCATTTGCTCTACAATCTAAATATTGGGCAGCTCAGAGATTCCATACAGGGAGGTAGGCTGGTCTGAGCTTCATAGGCCCATTCACATTCTAGCTCCACTCATTTGGATCCTGGTCACTTTGGTCAAAATCAAATCTCCTCTCATTCCCTATTTGTAAAAGAACTTTTGACCCCATATCTAACTTCCTTTTCTGCTCTATGATTATGCTCATTTCTTGTAAATCACCGCTGGAAAGCAACAGGCAAAATGAAAGAGGATAAATTGGCCGTCCCATGTGTGATCTAGTCCCATTTTCACTTCAGATGGACCAACCAGTCCTCCTCACACAAATCAAGACAATAGGGAAATTCACATCTCGTGGGTGTTAAAAGATAAACTGAGGCATTTGAAGAAAAAAAAATCCGTTGGAATTGAGCGGTGCTAAACCTGAAGTGGTTAGGAGCATTCTACCAACAGGAGCCAGGAAAAAGACGTATCAGAAAGTGCAAAAGCAGATAAAGGAAATTATTTGATTGGCTAGAGCTGAAAGCCTAGTTGGCTGTCTGTAATTGGTTGTCCGTAGTATTTTGATTTCATAACCTTGAGGCATTTACTGGCTTACAGTTTGGATTGCTTTTATAGGCCACTATCACATGAGAGTCGACTCAGTCTAATGGGCTTCTTGTTTAGTTAATTTAACATGGCCAAAGCATGTTTATCACCAAAGGAAAGGAAGTCAGAGTACACAACCTCTACTAATTCCATAAAAATGGGTCATGAACCAGAGAGAGCAAGTTAAGATGTTCCTAATACAGAGATCAAGCTTTTCAGATCATTGGAGAATGCTTCCAACTGGAGGATGATGTAGGTTGTGTTTCTCCTCCAGTAGAGGAGCAGCTCTAACAGCCCTGCGATGGGTTAGGCCGCAGCGCTTCTCAACCTGTGGGTCGTGACCCCTTTGGGGGTCGAATGACCCTTTCACAGGGGTCGCCTAGGACCATCGGAAAACACATATATAATTACATATTGTTTTTGTGATTAATAACTATGCTTTAATTATGTTCAATTTGTAACAATGAAATTGGGGGTCACCACAACATGAGGAACTGTATTAAAGGGTCGCGGCATTAGGAAGGTTGAGAACCACTGGGTTAGGGAAATTCATTCAGGTGGCCAGAGCAAGGGGTTTCCATCTGTGTGCACAGTGAAGCCCGTTCATGAAACACTTCCCAACAGCCCGCCCCATAAGGAAGGGCTGCCTCCAGGTTTGTTTGAGCAGTGCTCCATTCTGGTTTCCTCCTCAGTGTGGAAAACCTATGTTTCTGATTATTTCCCCAAATTTGGCATGAACTGAGAGTGAGTAACACATTGCAAAAGAGCTCTGTGTTGGGCAGCCACGCAGCTGTGGCCCTTCAGATCCAGCGTGGCTACCCCAGGAAAGGGTTTGGCCCCCTGGGTCCCTGGGCCCCCACCCTCCGCACAGCCTCTCTGCAGAGCAGTGCCAGTGGGCCAGCTCACACAAGGCCTCCCCACCTGCTCAGCCCTTGCTGGTCTTTCTAAGGTGCCCTCTCTCTTTGCAATGTCTCCCAGCTTCTTCCACACTACAAATTTCATTCCATTAGCATGTTGAAGCCTCCTTCCATCAAGATGTGAAATAAGATAAAACCTAATCCGCAGTCCCTCCGCTATGAATGCTCAAAGCCAGGCTCATTAAACATATCTGTCAACGATGGATTACTCCAGCCTTAGGCCCCAAATTGATTGGAAGGCCGGGGGGGGGGCGGGGGGGGGTACAAAGCATCTGGTTGCACAATATATTCCACCGAAGGAACTCCTTTTAAGGTGTGGCCAATTAACTCTGTTTAGAGATAACTATAGGCTGTTACATCATTTTATAGATTCCTTTCTCTTGTTGTTAATGGCACCCAAAGAGATGGAGAAACAGATGTAGAGCTGGGAAACAATAATTTGTGGACCGTGTGTGAAAAGCTGAAAATCATCATGAATGAAAGTAGAGCAATATGCCATATTGGAAGTAAACCTAGTGAATTCCTGCATGGATTCAAACACTATTTCCTTGTGTCAAAAGAAGAAGAAAAAAATACCTAATTCTGTTAAAGTGCTTAAAGTCACATTTCGCTAAGGTTCTGATCTATCATCCTGTCATTAGCATCCTCAGCACCATCTCCATCATGATATACTTTGTATTTACATTAGGCTTTTCAAGTTCAAAGCACAAGGCAGACACATCAGGCAATTAATCACCTTGAGGGATCTGTGTTGGGTGGAATGCTTTCCCAGCAAATGCATTCCTAACATGTCACTGGAGGATCCACGCGGCAGGAGTGTTCCTGGCCCGCAATTTGATGTCATATGTTGGCATTTTGTCAGATTTCAAAATATACATTTTCACCTACCAAACTGACAGTCCTATTTTCTGAATCAAAGGAAAAGTGATTTTACTGACCTTTCAGCATTAAGAATCACTCCTCTCCATTTGGGTGTTTCTGGGTAGTAGCCACATTTTATACACATCTAAAAAGGGTGGGGGGAAGGCCAGAGGAAGTAAAATTAAATAAATATATTAACTGTTTTTCAATGAGAAAGTGAACAATAGGAAAAAAGTAATTAAACCTAAGGACATTTATAATGGGAAGCAGATGTGGACGGGAAAGTGATTTGAAATTACCAAAGCGTTCCAGACATCTTCCAAGAATACGTTTTAATACATCAACATTTAACAGCATGAAGGCTAGGCCAAAATTGCCCAACTTCTTTTCTTTTTTAATTTATCATTATTGTTGGAAGTATTTTTAAAAAAAGTATTACAGATGTCTTTCTTTTTTTCTTCACCTGCGTTCTTAAGAAAGTTTGCTTGTTACTCCTTGAGATTAAAACAGAAAAGAAGGGTTTCCCATATTTCAACTGTTTATTAACGATTCCTCATTTATGATGGACAGTGAAACTAGCTGTATCTGTTTTGCTTTTCTGTCCTGGTAGGTTTCACATTCTGCTTCCAATTCCCATGCCCCCGTGCTGTTCTATTTGAATTTCCAATGCAGCGGAGGAAATGGCTTCTAAAATATTAAAATCCTGTTTTCATTGACTTTCTGTAGGCTTTGTGACCACATTTCTATTCAGATCAGGTTGCACGGTTTTTAACTTTTGCAAGTCTAAATTTAAAGTTAGAGCAGCTGCATGGTCCCCTTTAAGTGGATAGATCTTATGCAAGGGAGAAACAGTCTGAAATTGCAGAGAAGCCAGACTTTTTTGACTTTTTTATGGGTTTTTTTAATTTTTACTCCTCTTTTCAGGCTTTTTGAAACTGTTTCAAGCTACAACTATCCTTTAAACAGGGCTTCTTTGGAGCAAGACACAAATCTGGGGACATCTCTCAGAAGCAAATTTGCCTGGGTTCCCTTTATATGGAAGATAGTCTCAGCCACATCCCAGCCAGGGACTTTTTCCAGGACTTTTCTCTTTACTACCAATCCTGCTTTCCCTAAATCTGATTCTACATATGAACCTTTTTTACTGTGCCCAATACTAGGCCTTTATTGCTCCCTCCCTGAAGTATGGTCTAGGGCAGTGGTCGGCAAACTGCGGCTCGCGAGCCACATGCAGCTCTTTGGCCCCTTGAGTGTGGCTCTTTCACAAAATACCAGGTGCGGGCGCACACATACAGTATGATTGAAACTTCGTGGCCCATGCGCAGAAGTCGGTATTTTGTGGAAGAGCCACACTCAAGGGGCCAAAGAGCCGCATGTGGCTCTCGAGTTTGCGGATAACTGGTAGGGAAATGAAGTTGACTCTTCTCTTTGAGGGAATCAGCTCAGCCCCCAAGAAAAATTCTCTGAGAAATTGAACTTGGGGACTCTGAGTCTACCTCAGGAAACTTGCTTGCCCCTCCCTAAGTAACAACTCTCACTGAAATATTATAGTTCTAATAATTAATGCCTGTATGGTATATTGTAGTTCATAAAATCTGTTTTCATCTTCAGAAGAGCACTATAACAGAAGGTGGGCAGGTTTTGTTTTATCTACATTTTATAGATGTGGAAACTTGCATTCAGAGAAATTGTGTGAATTGTCTAAGATCATAAAGATAATTAGGAGAGAAGCCAGGGCTCCAGTCCAGGCCTCTGAATCCCCAATCCTATTTTTCTTCCCCCCACAAGTATGGGTATTTCTATAATTCCCATTCCCAAAGTCAAGGTCATTCCCAGAAGTTTTCCTTTTCCTGGTGCCTCCAGGTTAAGCAGACCAGAAAAGGTTTGGAGAATTCATTCAGACCCCAGTCCCACAGCTTGTGTACCGTGGTGGCCCATCTAAACTTCATCCCAACTCACTTCACTTTGATCTACGTCGGTCTTAGTCATGTTAAAGATGGTCTTCAATTCTATAAATACTTGTGGAGCACCTAAGTATCCAGGCACTATACTAAGCTCTGAGGAGACAACAATAAATAAGACTAACCCCTAGCCAGTCATTGAGGAGCTTATAGTCTAAATTAAACAGACAATTATAGTCCTATGTAACACAATGGTAATGGAAGGCTTTCTGGGGAAAGGGACATTTAAATTAAGCTTGAAAAATGAGTTAGCTGTGAAGAGGTGGGAAAAAAATTTCACGTTAAAAAGTTTATATACACACAAACTTATATTATTATGATTTGGGGGGGAATTGTTTAATGGGCATAGAGTTTTAGTTTTGCAAGATGAGGTTGATTACATGACCATGTGAATATACTTAATACTACTCAACTATACACTTAAAAATAATTAGGGCCCTAGCCAATTTGGCTCAGTGGATAGAGCATTGGCCTGCAGACTAACGGGTCCTGGGTTCGATTCTGGTCAAGGGCATGGGTTGTAGGCTCAATCCCCAGTAGGGGACATGTAGGAAGTAGCCGACCAATGATTCTCTCATCAGTTTCTATCTCTCTCTCTCTCTCTTCCTTCCTCTCTGAAATCAATATATATATATATATAGAATTAGGATGGTAAGTTTTATGTCATGTGTATTTTACAAAAACTAAATATTAAATATTTCGGGGGGGGGGGTTCAGCATATACAAAGTCCACCATTCCTGAACCTTTGAGCACTGAAATGTGACATCTGGAATCAGCTTTTACTGATTTTACATTATCTCCTGGTGGGACATTTCAGTCCCTCTATTGGTCAACTCTGATAAGGGACAGCCCTAAGTAAAAGGAGTATTAATTGTGACTTCCTCCATCTTCAGCCTCCTGGAGGGTTCACCCACTCACAGCCCTGAGCTCCTCCAGACCTGACTAGATCAACATGCTAAAGTGCAAACAATAAAACTTTCCCCCAGCTGAGGCCAGGCTGAGGCAAGGAAGAGAACCAGGCATGGTGAATTAAAATTATGACAACCAAAACATCTGTGTAAACAATTTTTAAATTATTTTAAGATAATAAGTCCATGCCTCACCTTGGCCAGTGTGGCTCAGTTGGTTGAACATCATCCCAAGCACCAAGAGGTCACAGTTCGATTCCCGATTAGGGCACATGCCAAGGTTGTGGGCTCAATCCCCAGTAGGGAGCATGTAGGAGCAGTCAATCAATGTTTCTCTCTTCCCATCTCCTTCCCTTACTCTCTAAAAATCAATAAAAACGTATTTTTTTTAAAGAAATCCATGCCTTGTAAGCTCACCTATTCTTAAGATTCTGGGGCAGGGCAGGGAAGGTGAGTTATATATTTGTTTTGTCCTTGGATTATTAAAAAATAAAGTTCCTTCTGAGCATCTCCAGTTTGGATTAACAAGGGGAATACGACATGGTCCATTTGTAGTGACAGCAGCCACTGAAACTCGCTGGGCGCCCTGGGAAACCCTGGTAGGGCTGAAACAGTGAGGAAGGTGACCCGGGCCTAATATGGTTGCTGGCCCTTTCCCACATGGGGTTAAATTAGACTAGTCCAGCACCCCAGGCATGTTCCCCTTTTCCCATAACACTGGGCAGAATTGCCAGCATTGGGACTTTCAGAAGTTGGAAACCCTCCGAGGAAAATGTTAGCAGCAGAAGGGAAGTGTTACCCAAGAGCCATTACAGCTGGTCTCTCCCTGTCCCCGTCCATCCTTACCTTTTCCCACATACTCACTCCAGAACACTGTGTGCTCCTCATAGGCCAATAAACGACTAGAGTAACCAGATGGGCTCTAAGGGAGATCGAACTTGAAACAGCAAGACAAGCAACACTAAAAACCTATATCCAAGATTCTTCAATTCTTTGCAATTCTTATCTCAGAAAAAAAAAATCACAGTCAGCTGTGAGCTCCAGCAAGCCCAAGGATCTTTCCAAGGGTTTCCACTGGCTTCTGGATGACCATCCAACCAGGTAGCATGACACGCTGGACCTTCCGTGATCTGGCCCCTGTTTCATTTTTCTAGCCATACGTATATCACCACTCTTCTCTCACACTGAACTCCAGCCATACTTCCTTGAACCTACTACATTAGTCACAGTTAAGCCACTATAAAACAAACAAAAACATTGTGATTCATGGAAGACAGATGTTGCTTTCTTATCTAAATTCCAGAAGGAGCCTGGCAATGCACATCCCTTTTGCTGCTCAGATCTCTTAAACCAGAAGTTGTCCTAACAATAGGCTGGGAAATGCAGTCGCTAGCTGGGTGTCCATGTGCTCAGCTAAAACTGGGAAGGTTTAGTTCTAAAATGAAGGGAGTGCAGATGTTGGGAGATAACAGTCTGGTGATCTCCCACTTCTGTGTCTTTGTACACCTGCTTTCCTAAGTCAGAATGCCCCTTGCCTGGATAATTCCCCTCATCCCTAGGACTTAGCTCCAGCATCACCTTCTCTGGGGCCCACATCCTTGATCTGCATTCTCAGAGCATCTGTGCTTCTTTGCCCCAGCACTTACCCGTCTCTTATTATAACTGCCTACTTGGCAGCTTTCCTGCCGGACCATTGGTTCACAATATCAGGGACTATGTCTTTCATTTTTACACTCACAGAACTCAGGCTAGTGCATGGTTCATGGTGGGCTCCCATGACTGATTGCAGAGTGAAGAAATAACATCAGAGAAGAGCAGAAATTATCTGAAAATTCTAACCAGAGTTCTGTTCCAGTTCACCTGGAACTTGTTATAGTATGTCTTTTTTTTTTCTTTTTTTGCATTTTCTCAAAAGTACTCATTTTAATTTTTTTACCTGTCTCAATATGACTGTGCTTTCTAATCTTGTCAATATTCCACATTAATTCTGATGCTTTGAAAAAGTAAATATTTTTTTTCAAAAACATTATTTAAACAATACAGGGAGCTAAGTATACGCATTAGATGAATCTGGAAGTGGGTTATTTGGAATTTGGAACAGATTTGCCATAAAAATGTTTTATACATTGTAGTTATGTACCCAACCAGGCCAGAAAACAATGATAATTCATAATATAACTAAACTCAGATTCTTACAATACTGTAGGTCCTACCCCATGTAGAATGAAGGCAGTTCTCTGGAGAACTCAGAGCTCCAATTCTGGCCCCCACCCAACTTTACCTTTCAAAGTAAGTTTAGGGGCATATTAATTTACGTTCTCCTAGAAACAGGCCCTGAGAAAAGTGCTAGTGGTGTATGGAGAAGGTGCAGAGAACATAGGTAGAGAAGTGGAAATACAGGGAAGAAAAATAGCCAACTTAAGATTTGCTATTGAACCAGTTATGTTGGAGAGCAACTACCTAAAGTTTCATCCTACAGGGAAATTGGAAAGGGGGTAAAATGCATGCTTCTGAATAATCCATCCCAAGGGCAAAGAAACTAGGGTGTTTACTTATCAACGCCTCAGAGCCATTATTAGAGGGCTGATGTGGTGGGGTGGGGACACATGCTGATTCCCTAATTTTTCATCCTCAGTTCCAGAAAAATAAAGTCCGCAGGACACAAATACAGCTACCTGACAGTCGAAATCACTGGGCACACACGTAGAGGTCTGAAGAAAATGTCAAACACAGTGCAGCAAAAGAAAAGAAACTGTCCCTATCGTACAGTTACGACATTGCAGACAAAAACAAGTGAACAAGTGACTCCGCCCAACCATTCCAAAACAAAAATCTCTCCAAACTGAACTGAGAAATCTGAAGGTCTATCTCCAGGCTGAGACCCCAGCCGGCTTGACATTTGCTCTGCGTCTGAGTCTAGACCTCTCCTGGCCTGCATTGCTCTCAAGTGAGGTTGAGGTAAGGGAACTGGCTGTTATAATTAGGAACACTAGCCTACAGTAAGAGTAAACTTGGGTTTAAAATAACAGCTAAATGGGCAATGAAAGGCAAGTTCCTCCCTTTTTCTTTTGTCAAAGTGGTTCCATTTCTGTGCTTTCCAGGTGGCAGTTGACACCCTCCAGAAAGCTGAGATGCCAGTTCATTAAGGGGCCCAGGAATTAGGGGATCACTTACCCTCCCGTCCTTTCGCAACAGCAGTAAAATCAATCTCTGCTGTTCACATTGGGATCTCCTATTACAGTAGAGTGCAGCATTCAAAGCCACAGTGGGGGAAACACCAATGTTTGCAGAGCAAAGGAAATCCTATAGTGGGGCAAACTGTAACTGGGAAGGCATGGGTTGGGGGGCAGCGGGGCCAGCCCCCCCTTAGGTAACTCAAGCCTCCCACAGTGCCTCCGAAGAAGAGAGCCTCAGCTGGGTTTCATGTGCCTTCTGCCCTGCCTGGACCCTCGACTGTTGTTCCTTCTCTTTGTTTCACCAACAGAGGCCAGGACAACTTGTCCTATCGATGAACAAGCTAACAACTCAAAAGGAGGCTTTTTTTTTTTCTAAACTACTAACTTCACTATAAATTGAACTAAAAAACTATCAAACAAAGAGAGTTTTCACACTTGGATAAAACCATTTCCCGGGGGAAATCACCATTGGAAGTCTCCCAGACTGGGAAGTGCTGGGGACACGCAATCCGAATCGAAGGATGCTCCTTCCCAGCATCCACCCAGGGCTGGGTTCTGAACCAGAGCCGAAACCCGACAATAGGGTCATAATAGGGACTGAAACTCACAGAACACCGGGGGCCTCACAGGGATTTCACATTAAATGAAACCTCAACTAATTGTTCTATCACAGAAGTTATATTTTTGAACTATCGTAGACTCATTTCTTAAAGAATTATTTAATGCACCTAAATGAGAAAGCAAGTTTTCTCTGTTATAAAACAAGAAAACATATGGTTTTGCTGTCACACGCACAACACCTGCTCTTTGTATATATTCTTTTTATATGTTACTTTTACATTCTCAAACTATGTGGATTTTTACTGATCCGATGCCATGATGGTTTTTTAAAACTGCATTAAACTACATGCCATAAAATTGACCAATTTTAAGTGTACATTTGAATGATTTGTTTAGTAAGTTTGCCAAGTTGTGCAACCATCACAATAACCCAGTTTTAGAACATTTCCATCTCTCCAGTGAAATCCCTCATTCCCGTTTCCAGTTATTTCCCATTCCCACCCCCGGGTTCTGGCAACCACTAATCTAGTTTCTGCCTCCGAAGACTTGCCTTTCCTGGATATTTCATGTAAAGGGAATCATATAATACAGTGGGGCCTTGACTTACGAGTGTCCCAACTAACTAGTTTTTTGAGATACCAGCCGTCTCTCGGCCGATTCTTTGCTTTGAGCTAAAATTCGGGTTACAAGCCAGCTTCAGATACCCCACCACTAGTTGGCGCAGCGAACGTCACAGTGAACGCCACAACATCAGCCCAGCATCACGTGTCTCACTCGTTCACTTTATGATTTGACATACGAGTAATTTGAGTTACGAGCTCCATCACGGAACGAATTAAACTCGTAAGTCAAGGCCCCACTGTAAATGGTCTTTTGCTTCTGACTTCTTTCACTCAGCATAATGTTTTTGAGGTTGATCCATGTTGTAGCCTGTATCAGCACTTCATTTATTTTTATTCCTGAGTAATATTCCACTGTACAGATATACCACATTTTGTTTAATACATTCACCAACTGATAAATATTTGGATTGTTTCCACTTTGGGGCTAATAAAAATAACTGCTATGAACGTTTGGATGTAAGTCTTTATTAACAATACTGCTATGAATATTTGTATGCAACTCTATAAATAATACTATTTTGAACGTATGCAGACATATGTTCAAAATACTATTGATGGACATATGTTTTTAGTTCTCTTCAACTCATTTCAAAGCAGAGTAAACAAAGAACTCAACATACAGTTAAGAGAAAAGAACCTTGCTGTTTAGACTTGGAAAAAGTTTTCAGTGTTCTCAATAGCTTGAGGAAAAAGCTGCACTTTAATGGGAAAAAAAACCTTTTTAATATAAAATAAGATGTACATTAGAGAAAATTTGGGAAATAAAGTAATATAGCACCTATTAAACCACTATTCAGACAAGATCACTCTTGACATTTTATGATTTTTCATCCAATCTTAATTTTATACATATATATTTTTACAGGGTTTATATCATACTATATATACAGTGTTTTATCTTTGTTTTTTTAAATAAGCATTTTATATGTAATTAAAACCCCTCATAAACACATTTTTAATGGCTGCATATATTCCATCATGTGCGATTCACCACCTTTTATTGAACCATTTTCCTGTTGCTGAACATTTAGGTTCATTTATTCAGTAAATATTTACTAAATGTCTAGCGTCTACCAAAAATTATACTAGTCAGTAGTGATGTGACAATGAGCACAAACAAGCATAATCACTACCCTCGTGGAATTTACAGTCTAACATATCACTGTTATAAGTAATATCATTAAAATCCTCAAAAAATCTGTGTTCTCATTTATATTAATTCCTTATGGCAGAACCTTAGAATAAGTGGTTCAAAGAATATTAATAGCTTTAAGACTCTTAAGAAATATGATAAGTTGCTTCCCAGAAAGGTCATACAAATTTGCGCTCCTATTGGCATCTCACCATTTCTTTGTCAACACTGAATTTTTAACAAAGCTCCCAGCTACTTTAAAATCTTTTTGTAAATGGATAGAAATTTGTCCATATTAATAAAGATCAACTCTCTCATCTTCTATTTTCAAATTTTTATATATTCATTACTACAAAATCGCATTCATACCCTAAAGCTAATAATGCAGCTAAAGAAAATTTTGATGACTAACAAATCTTATATAATAGATGTTTTCCCAGATGCCTATCCATGTAGCAATTTACTTTCTTAATAAAGATCCTTTCCTTTTGGTGATACTACTTACATTTGACACCTTTGGCACATTAAATAATTTGATATAATTTCCAAATGCACTGGTAATTCAGATTACAGTATTTGGGGGATGCCTTTTCTCTAAGATTAAAATTCAGAGATAAGTTCTGGACAATTACCCAAGCAACAGGGGGAGTATTCTGAATGATTTTTATAAGGTATAATGGTTCAGATATGATCATTTACAAAGTTTTGTCTTCAGCTACACAGTGGTTTCTCTGATACCCTGATTGAACTTTCTTTGGATACTTCATAATTACATAAAGCTTCAATTTGCAGCCCCAACAGACCTCCAAAAATCTTTATTCAAGCAATAACCAACATATGAGGGACAAGGAGAGAAATTATTAAGGACCATTTAAATCAAAGTTAAGGCAAATGATTTTACACAGAGAAGAAACAAATGCAAACACAACTCACTCTATGTCAACATTTTGAAAAACAGAATAGTATATTGCATTGCATGGTTATAGAGTCACAGGTTCAAGTTGAAAGAAAGCTCATAAATCACTAGTCCAGTGGTCGGCAAACTCATTAGTCAACAGAGCCAAATATCAACAGTACAACGATTGAAATTTTTTTGAGAGCCAAATTTTTTAAACTTAAACTATATAGGTAGGTACATTGTTATTAACTTAATTAGGGTACTCCTAAGCTGGCCTTTGCTAAAAACGTCCTCCATCTGAGAGGTCAACCTCAGCGAACATACCCCCACTTCTTCTAACACCACTTCTTCAAAATAGACTCGCCCAGGCCGAAAACTGACTTCTGCGCATGGGCCACAAAGTTTCAATCGCACTGTACGTGTCCGCTCGCACATGGTATTTTGTGGAAGAGCCACACTCAAGGGGCCAAAGAGCCGTATGTGGCTCGCAAGCCACGGTTTGCCGACCACTGCACTAGTCCAACCATCTCTTATTTTATAAATAAAACCCATGAAAATGAGGTGAAATGCTGACCCCACAGCAATATATGGAAGAGACAGAACTTCAACCAAGGACTTAGTCACAGACAACAATTTTGGCTTCTCAGCAGGCTCTTAAAATGATATTCTACCTATAAAGGCAATATTAAATAACAGCGGCAACCATTTACTTTAGAATATATGTTCGGTGTGCCAGGCTGTTTGCATACATTTTCTCACTTGGTCCTCACAGCCTCCTGATGGTATGTGGCAAATGAGGAAATTGAACTAAAAAGCAATTAAGTGACTTGCTCAGAGTCACGCAGTTAGGAAGTAATATACATACGGACTTTAATCTACTCAAAGTGTGATCCACAGACTGACCTTTAGAAATGCAGAATTTCAGGCCCCACCCGGACTTACTGATCATACTGCCATTGATTAAAATCTGCCACTTTAAAATATCTTCCCGTGATTCATACTAACATAGAAGTTTGAGAGGCAATGGTAAAACTCAGAGCCTATTTTCTTAGCCATTTCACAATACTGCCTCAGACCTCTGAAAAAGTCAAGGAGACCATTATAAATAATTGTGTAGACATCACATAACCAAGAATTAAAGACAACCTACTGCTTTAAGAACTTTCAAATATCAGCATTCCAATCTAACAGGAAAACTGCAAAGGACTGATAAAAACGGCAGCACAGACAATGTTCGGCACCACCAAATGGTATATGTCCATTAATTCGGACAAAAATGTAATCTACAAAACAAAAGAAACAAAACTATAATCTACAAAAGCATAGATATTCTGATACTGTTATTAATGGGAGTCCCACAAATATGGGAAAACGTGGTGGGTCTGTGGGGAAAGCCTCAAATCTCAATTTTCTATCTTGGTTTCCTCCCTCCACACTGTAGGAAGAAGAGCAACTCCCATGTGAAAAAGAATTGAAAAATCATAAAGTGTTACTTATGAGAAAAATTATCACAACTATATTGAGATGATGCTCTCATTAGATAATAAAAAGTAAAACGTTTAAAAACTGACAGCAAGTTGAATACAAAAGTCCCATCATTGCCCATAGGAACACACTCTAGTCTTCTTGCAATAATTCCTCCAAAAAAAAAAAAAAAACACACACACACACACACAACTTGACATCTTTGAATCCACAAACAACACATGGAATCTGTACAGTACAGCACAAATAATAAGCAAAAATTTCTTACAGCGAAAAAGCTATGAGGGGGAGAAAAAAGGGCCATTAAACAGTGCAATTAGTGTAACAAAGTTACATTAACACATAAATAATTTCACTGGCAGGTCACAGGATTCGCATGCATATTTTATCAAACTGTAAGAAATAATTTTTCAATCTGACCCTGATCCTTCTGTGTACTTTGAAGTCTGCAAATCAGCAGTATAGCCTATAAGTTTAAAGAAATTTAGAAAGAATTGTGAAGTTAAAAGGTACTTTTGATGTTTGTTCTTTTTCTCCCATCACAAGGGCATTTGATACAACTGAAGAAAAGTGGAAAATGTTAATGGCCAAGAAATTTCCATAGCAGGCATATTCATTTAACCCTTTATGAACACTGCCAGTCTTGGGCCAAAGGTTAACACCACCTCAGAGTTCTAATAAGTTCCCAGGCCCTGTAAGCCACCCCCCTTTTAATAACTCTCTCATTACTGTTAACTGAGCTTCATTCCCACCTATTATCACAATCAGTCCCTGACTTCTCTTCCTGCCTGTTGCCCCTCATTTTACACAGTGGTTCAGGCTGAAGCTTCTGAAGCACAGCTCAGATCACAGTACTCCCTGCTCAAAAACCCTCAGTGGCTCCCCTTTATCTGCAAAAGGAAATTCATACTCACAATCTGACTCTCGGGGTCTTTTATAATATGCCCCCAATTACCTTGCCAATTTATTTCCCACACTTTCCTCCACACCAACCTTAATCTCAGGTCAAACTGAACTCCTTGCAATTTTCCACTTCACAACGTTTCCCTTCCTCGACTTTGCTTATGGCAAGTTTATAGCAAGCTGGACTGCCTGCGTTTGAATTCCAAATTGACCTCTTACTAACTGTGTGGCTCTCGGCAAGTCATTTAACCTCTCTGTGCCTCAATTTCCTCATAGGTAAAATGGCAACCATATCCCAGTTACATGAATGTTCTAAGGAATGCTTGAGTAAAAAAGATATGCCAAGCCTTTAGAACAGTACCTGGCACAGATTAAATATTACATAAGGTTAGCTATCGTTATTATTACTATTAATATTTTCCTCCTAAAATCTCAAATGTTTACCATCACTCTTACTTTTCTCAAATGTGAATTATTTTCTCTCCTGATCTCTGTGTTCAAACCCATCCTTCCAGACCCAGCTCAAAGGAGACCTTGTCCACAAATTCATCTCAGCATCTCTTAAAGAATGCTCAGCATTTAATAGACAATGAAAATTATTTGTTGAAAGAATGAGATTTAGCACTGATCATTCCCATTGTAAATGCCTGATTATAGGTCTGTGTCTTCCACTGATCCTTAAACTCTGTGAGGGCAACTACAGCCATAACCCCAACACTGGCCTAATGCCTGGTCCCCATGTTCTTAACAAATATCCATTATATGAATACATAAATATAAGTTGGACTCTTCTAGCATCTTATTTGCACTTACTCTATGTTCTATTATGCATATTATATTAATTATGGTACAGTATTTACATATGTAATATTAATAACTATATTACTTGGGGTAAAATCTATACCTGATTTGCCTTTATAGCTCCAGAGATTGGCATAGACTCATGTAATGCTAGGTGCTTGTTTTTTTAAAAGGAGGGAAAGAAAGGAACTGAGGGAGGGAAGAAAGGAAGGATGGACGGAGGGAATATGTCGAACACTAGTGCTAATGTACTGCATGAAAAATTTCTCTTCTGCTGACTCTTACTGTCAGAAAGCTTCTATCTAAACCAATAGAAAATTCACTATGCCATAAAATTAATTTTGTTATGCAAGATTTCTCCAGATTCTAAAAGCTTTTGCTAGCCACATTGTCAAGGATGTTTTTTTACAAACTTTTCTATCCCTATTTAATGTCTCCTTATAAAAAGAAAAAAGGGGGTGTGGGGTACATTTCCGCCAAGCAGCAGAACTGTCAGCGTTTTATCTGTCCTTTTCCCTATGGTCAATCCTTACAGTTTGTGCTGGTCCCATGGCTCAAGGTTAGAGCAGGGATTTCCTCCTTACCCACTTCCCACTGTGAAATTCAAGCATCCTGGTCACTCCTTCCTCTGGAATGCTTCTGGGTGTCAGCTAAACAAGGTTGTTCTGGAGCCTCCAGGTCTCAGTCAAGACTGTGCTAATCAGCAAGGAAAAGAGCATGGAAGGGAAGGCTCCATATGCCTACTCTGCCCAGAATCCCTCTCGCAGGCATGAATGACCCTTCTGGTCACTCTCACTGAGTCAGAAGGCAGAGGCTAAGGATACACTCAAGAGCTTTTAAGCAGAGTTCTCATATCACCGCCTCCTCAGGGACTCCAAGAACAGTTGGTTCTGTCTGACATAGTCAAGAGGATGTACAAAGAAAGCAAGAAGGAAATGAGTTGCTTGTTTTAGCATTAGTACCTGACCTATAGCCAAATTTCAAAAAAAATTTCCCCCAAAAAAAGTCTATAATGAAAATTACTAGACAGGGAATACTATAATGGTAACATGCGTAGACTATGAAGCCAGGCTGACCTGGACACAAACCCAGCTCCTCCTCTTTCTCACTATATGACTCTGGCATTGGGCCTAAGCTCTGTGAGCCTCTGCCAATTATAATGCTTTAATAAAATAATGTTTACAGTGTACCTGGCACTTAGTAAAACTTAAATGATAGTGACAAATGAGAAGATCAATGTAAAACAATGATTCTTGCAAGACAGCTGTCCACAAATCATGAAATTGTGTCTTTGCCAATGAGGACTTGCTATCATTGTTATTGTTATCCATTTTGCCCAGTTTTTAAATAGGATATTTTGACACCGATCAAGCATTCAATCAAGTGAATTAATATAATACTAAACATTTCCAGGCAGTGTGTTCGGCGGTCCTGGATCTGTCTCTTGCTTCAACAGTGTTTGGACAGAACAGACCCAGGGACACCCCTCCTTCCAGCCTCTGACCACCTTCCAACCTTTTTTCCAATCACCACCTCTGGAACCACCTCAGCCATACTCAGCCTCTGAGACCAGCCAATACCATGTTTTGACCATAACTTCTTATTGCTGAAAAACCATGAGCTTCGTCAGAATTATTCCACAGAGGTGGAGTGTGCTGTCAACTGCCTGGCCAGCCTGCATCTGCAGGCGTCCTACACCTACCTCTCTCTGGGCTTCTATTTCAACCTTGATGATGTGGCTCTGGAGGGCGGGGGCCACTTCTTCCACAAGTTGATGAGAAAAGCACGAGAGCGCTGAGCCATGTTCTCTTCCTGGATGTGCTGAAGCCTCCCCAAGATGAGTGGGGGAAACTCAGGACGCCAGGGAAGCCGCCGTGGCCTTGGAGAGGAACCTGAGCCAGGCCCTTTTGGATCCACATGCACTGCGTTCTACCCATGCAGCCCCTCATCTGTGGCTTCCTGGAGAACCACTTCCGGGGTAAGGAGGTGAAACTCATTAAGAAGATGGGCGACCACCTGACTAACATCCACAGGCTGGCCTGGGGCTGAGCTGAGTGACTATTTCTTCGAAAGGCTCATCCTCAAGCACAACTAGGATCCTTTGGAGCCCAGAGGCGTTTGAGGGGCCCATCTGCATTCCCCTGGGGTCTGGCTTTTTGCCTGGGCCCTTTCCCTGAAACCACTAGCCATTCTTTTAACCAACCTGGAGAAACAACCAAATGGAAACAATAAAGTTCTTTGCAGCAAAAAAAAAAAATCCTAAACCACAGAACATAGTACATAAATCCAAATAAAATCTGATATTTAAATGGGTATTTCCAAGGATTGTGCATGTGTATCTTACTTTATGAAAAAAAATAATTTATTAATAAAGTGATTTCTAAAATTATGTTCTAATTGTCCATTGTTCTCTGTTACAAATGATGAACTGTAGGAGAAATAATATGCCAGCTTAAAAATTTTTTTGTCTAAGGCCATCAAAATGGTGATCATTGAAATCAAACACTGAACACTAAATGATGATTCTTCACACTTCATGTGTCCCATGCAGCAGCAACCTGAGCATCTTTTGTCTACTACTGACTACCCATTTTCCTTCCTAAATCATAGAATTTCCATAATCCACTACTTCTATCTTTGTGGCTTTGCCCTCCTTCGTTGTTTAATAAAGCTGGATAATACTTTCATTCTTCACTGTTTAACACATGGGACTTGAGTTTTTAGGATGGAGAATACATGCATAAATCATTTCCTTGCTTTGTTAGGCTGAGTACTGCATTGTGTGTTTACTTTTAAAAAGGTCTACTCATACAATATGTAGCATCCAAAAATGTTGTATAAAGCCCCTTATTAAATTCATAAAGCTTTCTTTATACTGCCAGGATCATCATAAAATGTATTTGTGAAGTGTGAATGGAAGAACATTTACTGTGTCTAGTCAGTAGTGTTCCTAATCTCTGCCAGGCTTTTTTTTTTAATTTCTGTATTAAACACACACACACAAGAATCAATGTTCCTCATTAGCAAATAATTCTTTGTTTATCTGTGAATGATGCTACCAAAATGACAAGTAAAGGGCTGTGGATTGTTTAGGCTTTCCATTTTAGCAAATGCATCAAATAACTAGTTTAACTTGAAGGGCTAACAAACCAAATAGCCTGAGTTCCCCAAAGTTAAAAACAAAAAGTGCAGATTCAATTGCCTTAATATATTGCCAACATAGAGGAAAGAGCCATGTTCATAATAAAATTCTCCTTTTTAAAGGGAGGAGGATGATAATCACCAAGTTATAAAAGTAATTTAGAGAATTTTGAATTATCTAAGAAGGTCCTCGAAGACCATTCAGGAAAGGAACACTGTGTAATTTCAACAATTTCTCAGTTGTGTTTTACTGTAAAAGTTACATTATAGGCTGTATCTAATGGCCCGCATAGGATTCCGGTACATTCCCAATAAAACAAAAGCAACTCTGCTTCTGCTGCTGCTCTAATTGGCACTTCAGTCTTTCTGCTTAGTTAGCACAACTTCCCACAGAAAATATTGAACTCACTTGAAGTTGTCAAAAATCCTTTAGAAAATAGGGGTTTTGGTGGAAGCAACCTGCCAATAATATTGAGTGAGCTAAATAAGGGAAAACGGCTAAGCAAGGCTGGCCCACACCCAAGCTCTGGACGCACTGTCAGTGTGGCAGGGCATTCGTTCAAAAGATCATCTCCTTGGTAGCAGAAAAGCAAAGTTCAAAGGGAATGTTTCAAGGAAGCTAATTTCATGTTTGCATTTAATCTCCATATTAAAGAAACATCAGACAAGTGGTATTTAGAGAAACGCTAAGCTAAATCCAAATTCTGGGACTCAAACTACATTTTCCATTTGAGACAACAGCCATTAGGCGGAATAACCAATAAACAAAGAAATATTTTTACAAAGGACAGTAGACTCCCATATACTTTGTACTCCCAGAAAAAGAAAAGGGGAGTATTCTGTTTCCTGATATACCAACTGTATTCATTAGTCATTGGCGATGATTCTATTCGATATATCTTTCCTTAAGGGCTGTCTGGCTCTCTTCCCCTTCTGGAATTCCAAATGCACTAGGCTGACACATCTTCTCATCAAAGTATAAAATATTCCCGGACAGGTAAAATAGTCTCTGTCACATGCCTTTGACTTTGGATATTTATATTTCCTATGTAATTTTAATGTACCTGTGAATCAAAAGCATCTACTGGAAGCAAAAAGTGAATCTGGAGTTTGCTGATATCTTGTGCCAGGATTGGGAGCTGTTTATTGCAGGTGTAAGAATTTTACATCTTTCAGATGGCTCGTATGCCATCTGAATCTTACTAAACTGCTACTGGCCACCATTCGACCAGATTTTTATGCAGAAAACTTTGATACTGATAACAAAATGAATTCTATTGAGGCAGGTCTTCGAATTGAAATAATGGGGATTGCACTAGGAAAAGTTACTGAGCAAAGCTTTCTGACACACACAATTAATTGAGTCAATTAAGCCCACTGAAAAGCCTGCCTTCTAATCTCTAGGTTCACCCACTGACCAGGCCCAGCCAACTTCAAACACCAGAAAGCTGGTCTAATGATCCTGCCCAGGGTGTAAGCCAAGGGTTGGCCCTGCTGGATATAACTAAGGAGGAAGCCATAACTATAGTAGCACATAACATATTCATCTACAGGCCAGGGAAAGGAAAACAGATTTTGTTTAATGGTTTTTCTTGAGACTTTAGGAAGAGGGCAAAAGTAAATATAATTTTTATTCAGCTAGAGAGGAAAGGGAAACACTCAACCTAAAATCAAAGGGGGAAACACAGGGAGTGGACCTTAGCTTTTTATAGCTTGTCCTTTTCCACAAAGAATTGAGACAACTTACAGATAAGAGTAAATAAAACGATGGAGGAAAACGTAAGTGAAGTGCTAAGTTGTAACCAAGATGAAAGAATATAAATTAACCCATAGTGGCTGAGCTCCATGCTTCTTCCCAACTAAACCAAAAGTGGGGCGGGACAGTGGAGTCGTTCTCACTCTCAGAGAAGAGCAAACAAACCTGTGTTACTTCTGGGAGCGCCTCTGATGTGGATCCCATAGAACTCTGTGAATCAGAAGGAATTTAGTGACGGGCCTCAGCTCCTCCCTCCACCTGTGCCAGCGTTTGGATGACAGGAGTAAAATGCAAACCATATTCCTTGGGCATTGTGCCCTCCTGGAAGGTCTGGCCCCCTAGAAGGAAGGCACTCAGGTGAAAGTGACTTGAAGTACCTTACCATGAAGGATAGTGTGCTAGGGAGGGTATTTTTAAGTAATTTAGATTCTTAATTTAAAATAAGATTATAGCTTTGTCCAAGAATAAAATGAGCTTTAAATCCACTTTCTTTTTTCTCAAATAAGAATCCAAAAACTAGGCAGTCTTGTTAAGGTTCACAAATACATAATGCTACTGATTTCTGTCCCACAAAACAACACTTTGGCAACAGGCCCCCTGGACCTGCCACATTTGGTGGATAACCCCTACATGACAGATAGTGAGAGGGTGCACTCTTCCCTGCCCAAGGCCCTGGATCATCCTGCCTAATTGCCTACCATGTGTGGACCTCGTTAGGAGGACATGCAAGCGCTATACATGGTAAAGAATGTATTTCTGATAATATTTCCATGAGGTTTGGACCCAGGCCAAGAGTCTCTCTGGCAGACTAAAGCCACTTTAGCCACACTTTACTTTTAGCAAGAAGATTCACGATAAGGAGATGTAAACAAGACATCTAGGATCACAAGGTCACGCCACCCCACTTCCTCACCCCACTCTTCCACCTCTTTTCAAGGGTGAGGAAATGCTCCCAGGCAATTAGTCATGACCTCTTTTCTACCTCAATCTCTCTCCTGCTAGTTTTTGCTAAGAAAGTTTGCTTCAAGAATTTTAGAAATTCAAGGCCAGCTTTTGAAAGATTTTTTTTTTTTTTTAAAGATGTGACTACCAGCAAAACTTCATCTGGTCTAACACAACAGTTCCTCCCCTAATATAAAATACTATCATTTTTTAAGAAAAATTTACTATTTTAAAAATTGCTTTATTAATGAAAGGAAAGCCTTCATAATATAAACTAGAGGCCCGGTGCATGACATTCAAGCACTGGAGGCGGGAGGGGAGTTCCCTCAGTCCCGCCTGCACCCTCTCATAGTCTGGGACCCCTCGGGGGATGTCCAACTGCCGGGTTAGGGGAGTGGGCCTAAGCTGGCAGTCAGACTTCCCCCGAGGGGTCCTTAGCGCTACCACGGAGGCAGGAGAGGCTTTCGCCACCACTGCTGCACTCGCCAGCCTCACCAGCATCAGCCGGGCTTCTGGATGAGTGACGCTCCCCCTGTGGGAGTGCACTGACCACCAGGGGCAGCTCCTGTGTTGAGCATCGGCCTCCTGGTGGTCAGTGCGCATCATAGCAACCAGTGGTCCACTGTTTGGTCAATTTGCATGTTAGGGTTTTATTATATAGGATGATAACAATGCTTGATTTTAAGTGGTTTCTGGGAAATGAATAAAAATGCAGTTTTCTGTATATTAGTTTGTTTTGTTAATATGTTCAATGTTTGTGATTTACCACAGCCAACAAGAGACAAAACTTTTAAGCCTGGTTTAAAATTCTACTTTAGCCAGTACTAAGTGTAGAACCATGACCATTAGAAATAATAGACTCATAAAGAAGTAATGTTGGCTATTATATTAGCAGACATCTGAGCACCTTACTTTAGAAATGGAAAAACCCAAGCCCATGAATGTTAAGCATCCTTAAAAGCAATGCTGCAAGGCCCAGCTGGTGTGGCTCAGAGATTGAGCATAGGACCATGAACCAGGAAGTCACGGGTTCCAGGAGGTCATGGTTCAATTTCTAGTCAATCCCCAGTGGGGGGTGTGCACAGCCGATCAATGTTTCCATTTCTCTACTCCTCTCTCTAAAATCAATAAAAATATTTTTTTAAAAGCAATCCTGCAAGGGTTTAGCACTGGTGCTAAAGGCTGCTCCTTGGATGCTCGCTGGATATATGACCACATGCAAACTACATATCCCCCATAAGCTGAAGCTGCTCATCAGTAAGATGGGGCTAACAATCATGCAAACCTCATATGGGCCATAAGGAATAAACAAGTTAATAAACACAAAGCATTTAGTGTGGTACAAAGGAGGAACTGAATAAATATTAGATAGACTATTGTTATAAGAGGTAGGATTGAAGGAAAAATCTGAGTAAGGAAGCCAAGCCAGTTTTTTCTGATTATTTTTCTCCAGAAATTGACTATTGATAGAGTAATGGAAACATTATTCAAAACATACAGTTCAGAAAAATCTCTAGTATAGTAACAAAATGTAGTGTAAATTGGAACTTCACTATACTGTATATTGGAGAGATAGTATGCCTACTAGTTAAAAGCATGAACTCTTGAGGTAAGCAGTCTGGGTTCAAATCTCATCTCTCCAACTTTCTAGCTATGAAACTAAGCAATTTATTTAACTTCTCTGTGACTCATTTTCCTCCTACATAAAAGGACATAATAATACTACCTATGTCACAGATTTGTGAAAATGAACTGAATTAACATTTGGAAAGTACTTAGCATAGTGTCTATGCAAAGGTTATAAAGTATTTATTACTATTATTATTACTGTATTACTATTCATTATTATATTGCAGGGCCATCTTGCACACCGTCCAAATTATCTTTATACTGGAAACACCCAAAGAAACTTGTAGTAATAATTTTAGTTCTAAAATCATCTAGAATCATGGATTCTGATAACAGGATTATACTAAGGCACCAACATATAATTCTATTCTTAATAATTCACTGGAATTTTAGAAATACCTGATTCTGAAAAACAGTGAATGACTCAAAGATAACAGTGTGGATTTAAAATTTAACTTACCCTGACCTTTAAAATTAGTGCTTGTCAACTTCTCATGGCCTTAAGGTAACCCCTGATAGGCTATTAATAACACGGCAGGGATGACTTCCTATTCAGTAGAATTTTAATTGTCTTTTTTTGGTTTTGTTATTGTGAAATCATAGAACTTTTATGGAGCAATAAACTAGTCCAATCATTTTCCAGATGAGGAAACCGAGATCTAGAAAGGTCAAGTGCTAGCCAACATGCAGCTAGTGAATAATGAAGACCATAGAGGAGAATATTTTAAGAACATTAGACTACCTTCTCTAATCATCAGAGAGAGAGTTCTGACTTCACACTATAAATCTGATTAACTGGATCCTTATTTTATAAATAAGGAGCTTAAATAGTAGCGGTATTTCACCCAGTTGAACTTCAAATTACTTCAGATGAAAGTAATGTATCTTTTTGGATATCAGACTCTTGCTTAAAAATTTATGTACTTTAAAATTCCTGTTACAGAGAACATAAACAGTACATTGAGTTTGATCAGTCAGTGAAAAATTAATCTCAGGGGGTGAATGTTTCATCTTCCAGGGCATCAGAGAACTAAATAAGAAGCAATTTTCTAAATTCCATCCTAGTCCTAAAATCATCTGTTTATGTGATGTGGATGAGTAGCTTACTTATAGAGGCTGATCACTCCCTGCAGGACCACTTCTCCTGAATATAATCATCACAGTATACCACCACCATATGTATTCAGCACAATTCAGAAATACGAACTGCAGCTTCTTCTTTTTAACCTAAGGTTCAGAGTTGAGTTAATCATACCTCTTACTCATGTTACACCATCATCCAACCTCACAAGGCCTATGTCATATTTTATTAATTTTATTATTTCCCCTTACCTTCTCATCCTAACTTCCATTCACCTCTTTGCTAAAGGCATCCACACTAATGTTTATAAAACATAAATGTATTTAGGTGTGTTTGTATCTTTGAAAAATATGTTGTTGTGTGTGTTTAATTTATATACATATAATTGTGCTATAAAATATTTTTTCTCTTTTCATTCAACATATGTTTTTAAGATCTAACCATGTTGCTTTATGTACATCTAGATAATTAATTCTAAGTGGTACATAGAATTCTGCTATGTATGGATATCCCACAATTGACTAATTTATCCTCCTAGCAATGCACATCTCAATTGCTTCCAACTTTCTGCCTTCCAAGTAGAGCATCAATAAACATATTCATACATGTTCCCTTATAGTCCCATGTAGGGGTGGCTCTACAGGATATACCCAGGAGTGGGGATCTTAGTGATTGTGACCAGATTTCTCTAAGCACTGCCAGATAACTCCCCAGAATAGATGTACCAGGTTAGCCTTCCACCAACAATCCAAGAGGGTTCCCCAGCTCCCTCATCAATAGTTGGTATTACCTAGCTTTCTATGTTCATCTGTCTAATGAGTGGCCGAGTATTTTGGACCTATGCTAGTCTACCAGTTCTCTCAAATGTTTCTCCCTTTGGTTCATGAGGACTTCTGGATCCTGTATATACTTTTCACAGGCCCTGGACAACTAGAACTACCATCTCAGGACCATTTTTTAGACTCTCTCCTCACAATCCTGCTCTACTCTTTGTACATCATGGAGGATCATGCTGATCTCAAAAGTTCTCTCATAGGCTTTCATTTTCTCAAGAGAGAGAGGAATTCCAGGTTCTCATAAAACCTTTCTGGATGTTTCTACTCACCCTACGGGAGTTTGCATGCATGGAGTCAGTACACAGTACTGAGTTCTTGCCCTTCTCCCTTTCTCTCTGTCTTTCCTTCCTTTGTTCCTTCCTTCTTCTCATCTTCCTCTGCCTCCTAGATGTGAATTATTTTCAACTTCTCCCTTTTTCCTGAAGGATGTAACCAGATTGCTTTCTTATTCTCTCTGTCCCCCAGGTGGCATTCTCCTGTTCCTCCCTGGGGTGATAATGGAGGGAAGGCAATACAGGAGAAACTGTATTACTACATGGGGGGAAATATATTGGAGAATTTTGAAAAAATTCTGCATGCACTTCATTATTCCATATGAATAACACTTGAACCATTCCAAGTACTTTTACATATCATTTGACCTTCTCAAAAACCTAGAGAAGTTGTTACCATTTGCAGACAAAAATAGAAACCAAGACTGAGAAAAGTGAAAGAATTTTGTGCAGTAATAAGATAGATAACCCACAGATAACCTGTTTTAGAAGAATTCATATGTCTTTTACAACTTTTCCCCTAAGTATATCAGGAAACCTTTTTAGAATAGCAAATCTCTCTGTTTTCTCTTTTGTAGATCGGGTCATCTGAGCCAAAAGGAAATTCTGGCACAAATATGAAGACTGTTTTGTATCTGCTTTGCAGCAAGAACTTATGGTTGCTCTTAAGCATTTGCAAGAACCACTGAGTTCTTACTCCTTTGTTGGCAATTTTTCTATAATTAAAAAAATATTCTAAAATAATGTTCATCACTGTTATACTTAGAACCAAGCAGGCAGCTATTCATTTTTTTCAGTCTGCATTGTACTTACTAAATTATATCATACTCTGACAAAGATTGTAGATTTGATTCATTTTGTGAAATAATCATTTTAAATGTCATTCTCTGAGTATGGACCTACTGTATATGCACAGTTTATTTTAGTCATGTGATTATACTTTAATTATGTAATTTACTTTTTTTTTCTGGGAAGGCAGCATACTTTTCCACCTATTTTTGAAACATTTTGAAGTTAAATAGATTTGGAGGACACTTTTCTACATCCCAAGTGAGCATTTTCTGCCAAGCAGTTAACAAAAACCATCTCTACTTGAAGGGAGGCAGTCTGGGCTAGTGAACAGAGACAGACCTGGTTATGAATCCTAGCTTCCTGCAACCTACCAGCTATGTGGCTTTAGGCAAGTGACTTAATCCCCAAACCTCAGTTTTCTCAGTAATAATAAGGGAATAAGAGTACTTATGCTGATGGGTTCATGCAAAGATTCAGTGAAGTCATGTAGGTACAATGTCTAGCATGTAATAAGCACTAAAAATGCTACTTTCCTTCTTTCTCCTTTCCTTACAAAAAAAAAAAACAAACCAAATCATCAAGACACCACTATGGTACTCCAGAAAATCTACACTAAAAATATTGCAGAGAATATTTCACCTTTGAAATAAACAACAGAAACAGATGTTTGTGTGCCTTGTTGTCTAAATATGTGGCCTGGTTTCACCCTTTGCACACAGTAGGAACCTGGTATGCTAGAGAAAGACGCATCAATAAATGAATGTAAACTCTACATGATCCTAGAGCAGTGATGGCGAACCTTTTGAGCTCGGAGTGTCAGCATTTTGAAAAACCCTAACTTAACTCTGGTGCTGTATCACATATAGAAATTTTTTGATATTTGCAACCATAGTAAAACAAAGACTTATATTTTTGATATTTATTTTATATATTTAAATGCCATTTAACAAAGAAAAATCAACCAAAAAAATGAGTTCACGTGTCACCTCTGACACTCGTGTCATAGGTTTGCCATCACTGTCCTAGAGCATGAGCTGGTAAACACAATAGCGAATGTCATTCAGATGAATGGTTTCAATCAAATAAAACTATATTTAGGGCACAGTCTCATTCCCTGCTACTCTCTGGATATTTCTTGAATATATAAAGTACCCTTTGAAGTCAAGGAGAGTGTCCCACATGGATGAGATAGATACCTAGGGAGGAAAGAAATGGGGGTGGGGGAGGAACCTAGGCCTACATTGTATGTTTTTAAGGAATAAGCAGGTATTTAAATGTGTGTTTTTTTTCTTATAGAACTGAGAAATACTTTTTCAGAGTCAACCAAAAGAGCAAACGACCCATGTAACCCTTATGCAACATGG
Source organism: Myotis brandtii (assembly GCF_000412655.1). Taxonomy (NCBI): domain Eukaryota; kingdom Metazoa; phylum Chordata; class Mammalia; order Chiroptera; family Vespertilionidae; genus Myotis; species Myotis brandtii. The sequence goes on along the minus strand of NW_005368341.1, from coordinate 7,330,104 downwards.
CCTTTCCTTATGCAAGCACATCAAAACGTTTCAGAATTGCTTTTGTCCATAACTTATATAATGCATCCTCTCTAGAAAAAATAAATCATACCTTCTGTATATCGAGTAGTCCAAAAAAAATTGGCATGTCACTTTTATTTATTATTGGCATGTCACAAGAAAACAGGAATTGAAAAATCCAGGATAGTAATTAATATAAGAGCTTCTTTCAACAACTGTCCATACTCACCCTGCTCCAGAGCACAGGCAGAACAGGCCCAAGAGGAAAGATAACAAAGCTTAAGCCAGATTTAAAATAGAGCACTGCACCCTGGCCAGTTTTTCTCAGTGGTTAGAACATCAGCCCGTGGACCAAAGGGTCATAAGTTTGATTTCCAGTCAAAGGCATGTACCAGAATTACAGATTCGATTCCGGCCCAGGGCTCGTGCGGGAGGCAACCAATTGTGTCTCTCCCATGTTGATGTTTCTCTCTCACCCCCTCCCCTTCCACTCTCTAAAAATCAATAGAAAAAGTATATATATATATATTCAAGTGAGGATTTAAAATATAATAATAAGTAGGGCACTGCGACAATTAAGGCTTCTTCTCCCTCCAACCCAGAAAGCAATTGGCAGGAAAGGAAACCCAAGCCCAGTATACAAGATGTCTCCCCCCAAAAATCTATACACACTTTAATAGCTGACAGCTCAATTTTAAAAAAGAAATGTATTTAATAAGCACTGACTTTATAATTATTCAAAGAGTGTATATACATTTTGGGGAGACATCCTATATGCAGTAAAGCACAAAATATTTATTGAAGGTCCTTAGAACACAGACAGTCAACTAGGTCTCTGGAGATCCTGTTAAAAAATGATGAGACAGAAATCCCAGGTTCAGAAGACTACCAGTTTCCCCCAATTTGGCTCTACCCCTTCAACTTCCCAACTGGAGGCACACAGTGAGCAGCTTACTATACATCTGCTCTAAAAACCTGTAGATTTCCAACCAAATCCATACATGGCAATATACGTTTCCCTCTTATATACGAGCCAAGTACTTCTCAGTTTAGGCCCAGAAGATCACTGAGTGTATAGCCAAGTGCAGTGGGTGGGAAGAGAATAAAGGCCAAGATCCAAAATGGGCATTAGGACAAGGTGGCTGAAAGGTATAGATCAGTAGAATGAAGGAGAGGTAATGAATGAGGAAAAAAAAATGTAAGAGGTTAAAGGATATTATCATGCCCCTTTTTCAGAGGAGGAAACTGAGACACAGAGAAAGTCACACAGCTAGTAAATGGCTGCGCCAGGACAAAGACTCAGATAGTCAAGCTCAGAACCCACTTGCTTCTCCACTCCACACACTGCATTTCAATAGAGAAAGCCCATATACTAATAGCACATGCTTGTGTCTGGGTCTCTTGGTTACCACTAGGAAGCAAGCACCCCAGGGTAGCACGGTGGTCCTCTCTAACCTCCCAGCATCTGAACATCACCCCATCACCACACACACAGGAGGAAACAAGCTCTCTTTCAGGCCTGGGTGGATGTAAGGTATGGTTTATGAAAGGGTCCTATTGGGTCCTTTCTGTTTGACCCACTATTAAGCCCCCATAAAGCTTCCTGGTAAAAGAAAAGCTTCCTTAATGAGAAATTCCCCATGAGGGCAAACCTGTCATTCTCTCAGGCCAGATTGTCATGGAAACTTTTATAAAGAGGAGCTCAACACTCAAGTCTTTGGGCAGCAAAAGCATCCACGCAGTTGGTCTTTTGTAAAATTATACAGATTTATTCACTGCCATAGCGAGGCAATGACACAGTGCCTTTTACTGGTGAATGGGACTGGAACGTAACGAGAAGAACACAGTCAGAATTTAATTTGTCAATCCTTGTGCCACTCAGCTAGCCTTTATACTTCAGTCCCCAAACAGCTCAATGTGTTTTAAAAACAATAATCATTGGAACAAAATTATAAAATAATTATGGGTTAAAAAAATGCATTACTCTTTAAAATAATGCTCATACATCTGAGTGTGAATAATAACAGGGTCTTTTCCTCTAAATCAGGGTTAGCAAACTACAGCTCCTAGACCAAATTGGACTTGTTACCTGTTTCTTATACAACCCAGAGCTAAAAAATATTTTTTTTCATTTTTTAATGGTTTAAAAAAAACCAAAGGGAGAATAAGGTATTGAGACACATTAAACGTGTATCAAATATAATACATAATACACAAAGTTTTATTGGGACACAGCCACGTTCATTCATTTACTTATTGTCTGTGGCTGCTTTCACACTACAAAGGCACAATGCCTAAAATATTTACTATCTGGTTCTTTACAAAAAAGTTTGCCGACCCCTTCCTAAAATGATAAATATATTGCACTGGCAAATGTTTCACCGTCTAATTGTTCAATTATAGTTTCTAATCATTAGAAAACTGTGAAGCATTTTGCGACCTCTCCCAGTAATTAATTTCTAAAAAACCCATTCTAAATACACATTGCAACCTATTCTTCACTCTAATGATACGTTGCAATCCTTTAATTGTTTCAAGGGGCATGTTTTCTCTTACACTAAAATGATGCCTGACTGATACAAACCAGGGCCTTTCTTCAAACGCCTGACTGAAGCAAAGCAGAAAACATCCCATGCACTGGGACGTTCATTTGGCAGGAACATTTTGCTGCTAAGCTTGAAACCAAAACAATTAAAGCCAGTAAAGACAGAGCACGTGGGCTTCTGTTCCTGCCTCTTGCTTCTTCCAAAATCCTCAAATCCACCGAAATTTTTTGTGCAGCTTTGCATTGAGCATTTCAAAAGGAAAACAGGGTACCAGCCTTCTTAGAATCTGTAGGGTTTGTTGTTATTGTTGTTGTTGTTGATGATGATGATGACTATCCTTTAATAGTGGCTGAGCCATGAGGGCAAACCTGCCATTTATATTTCTCTTAAAAACAAGTGAACTGTCACAGGATTCAACTGCCTTGCTGTCGTTTTACATACATATATGTAATGTTCTACCGTCTGCAGCTCTGATTCTCACCCACGCTGCTCCCCAAACACAAGCCTCTAGAATTGTTCCAAATCTGGCATTGCCGTGGACTTCAAAAGTTGCTCCCTAAGCAGAGGCTTTGGAGAAAGACACAAAACAGACTCACCAATTATTATAATGCAGGCATCTACTAGGACTTCATAAATGTGTTGTCATAAATTATGTTATCTCCCTAAGTTACATGAAAGTTTTATTTGTATTCAAATGATAACTAAGCAGTAACTTCTTCATGGGAGGTACTGGCAAGAAAGAAGTCCCCCAATTAAGGGACCGGGAGTCTGTGATCCAGTCCCAGGCCCTCTGTACCCACTCGATAAACCAGGACCCTGGAGAGAATGTCCTAGTCTTATGTCAATTTCACATTACTCAAGTATGTTTGAAAGTTTTGCAGAACTCTATGGAGACATCTATCTTGTGATCTTAATCATGAGACTGTTCATGACTCAGATCCCAAAGACTCCTTTAAACCAGTCTGCGAAACTGCTGAAGCTCATTCAACATCTTTAAAAGCTATTGTAAAACATCGTTATAATCAAATGCAATATTTGCCCCTAACAAAATGAAAATTTTTGTCTCTGACTTGCATTCAACCACTTCAAGAGATATTTAGTCTGGAAATATAATTATAAAAAATATTATAATTTTCATATGCAGTATTAAAAAGAAGTAGGCCAGCAAGAAAATCTATTTACCCAACCAAAATTTTCATTGGTTCTACTCAATAACTAATACCACTGTTTGCCTTTGCTAGTTATTACCAACTCTATCTGAGTCAAAGAAGGCAAATATCTCTCTACCACAAAACCAGATTTTTTGGTTAAAAAATAAGCCAAAGGGAGTTGTTGTTTTTTTAAGTGGGGGTAGGCAGCACATATTTAATTAGACCTAGGCTTGCTGCCTGATTTTCATTAGGCGCCTGCCTGATTCTGATTTGGCCCACTCTAAGTACTTGTAGGCCACTGGGCACGAAGGCCAGTGCTTATTTTCATGGCTGTTTCAATTCATCAAAAAAAATCCTTTGAAAGATGAAAGAAACTCTACATTTTTTCACCTGTTGTTCTTTCTTGTGTGCCTGTCACTTCACTAGCCAAACTTGCTTCAAGCCAAACCAAATGCTTTCCAAACCTCTACAGCATTCCTTTGAAGATCTTAAGTTAAGTATTTTCTTATGCTGACCAGTATAGCTTCCAAATAAGGAATAAAAAAAAATAACGTCGTTCTGAAGTTATGTTTTTTAAATACCAGAAATGTAAAAACACATTCCAATATGTGCAAAAAAAAAAAAAAAAAAAAAGCAAAATTCCTCTCCTCCAAGTTTAGAAGTCCTGGGCCAAATACACCTGATGTTCATTACCACACCCACAGCACATTGCTTATGTATGACAAAGTTCCTGTGAAGACCATATGCTGTTTTTATTATTACCACTTGACCAGTTTTCCCAGGCTCACTAGAAAAAGTATTTTATAAGACCAGCCCACTGAGTGGGCTCATCTTACTACACTGATGAAATCTGGTTTGCTCTTTACTTGATTAACAATAAACATCTCTCCTTATTTCTAACAGCACTGCAATTAGGACCCTGACCTGTCACCACTAGCTTCAAGTTTTGGCTTTCATCAAAGAAAAGGAGTTTGCCAAGAAGGAAAAATACAGCTCTACCTTCAAGCTAAACATAGTTCTGTCTTCTAGAAACTATGCACATTCACACGGCTCCAGCAAATGCTCTTCAAGCAGCTTACAAGAGATACCAAGAGAAATACACTGTAGACCCTAGTTTGAGGTACTAATTTAGCTTGAAAGAGATGCAAACTAGCAAAAGCTGATACCAAAAAGCAGAAAAGACAACCCAGTTGATATAAAAGGAAATGAGGCCTCACTAATCTGCTGATAGTCTTTGAAGGAGTCAACAATAGATAAGACAAAACCAAAATCTGGACAAACAGAACATATCTAAACTTCTTGAAGCTTTATACAAGAGTCTATATCAAGGCTTTTAAAAAAAGTTAAGTTATGAAGTTTACATTAAAGATGTATTCTTAGAAAACTAACACTAAAAAAAGGAGAGGCAATTCCCTGGATGGATCTTATCAGCATAGCCATAGATTATGTTATTATTGTTGTTATTATTATTATATTATAGATAACCTATCATTATTATTAAACTAGAGGCCCAGTGCACGAATTCATGCACCAGTGGGGTGCCTCGGTCTGGCCTGTGGGATCAGGCCGAAACCGGCTCTCTGATATCCCCCGAGGGGTCCCTGGTGGCAAGAGGATGCAGGCCAGGCTGAGGGACCCCACCAATCCACAATCAGGGAGGGACGCAGGAGGTTGACCAGCCAGGGAGGGACCACGGGAGGGCTCCAGGGCATGTCTGGCCTGTCTTGCTCAGTCCCGATTGGCCGGACCCTTGTAGCAAGCTCACCTACCAGTCAGAGTGTCTGCCCCCTGGTGGTCAGTGCATGTCATAGCGAGCGGTTGAGCCACCTTAGCATATCATTAGCATATTACACTTTGATTGGTTGAACGGCCGACCACAACCAGACACTTAGCATATTAGGCTTTTATTATATAGGATACTTGTCATATTCCAGTCACTGTACTAAGCACTTTATGTAAATTATCTTCTTCAATACTTTCAAGAGCATCATTAAGTAGGTAATATTATCTCAGTTTTACAGAATAACCAAGGCTCAGAGATGTTAAATAGTGTGCTCAAGAAATACTGCTAGCAAATGATGCTAAACTAAGAGTGATTGGTTAAAGTACTTTTCAGTAGTAACTTGATTTCACTGAAGTTTTCATAGTGACAAAGTCATTTAGATATGTTTTCTTTTCTTTTTTTAAGCCTTTGATAAGTGTTTATTATTATTATTAATTATTTAGGATTTTGCTTTATGGGCAAGTTTTGTGTTTGTTTGTTTTTTAATATATTTTTATTGATTTCAGAGAGGAAGGGAGAGGGAGAAAGATAGAAACATCCATGATGAGAGAGAATCATGGATCGGTTCCCTCCTTCACACCCCACACTGGGGATCGAGCCAGCAAACCAGGCATGTGCCCTGACCAGGAATTGAACCTGTGACCTCCTGGTTCATAGGTTGATGCTCAACCACTAAGCCATGCTGGCCAGCTAGGCAAGTTTTTTTTAATTTATCTTTATTTTTGAAAATATTACAGATTTCCATTTTTTTTCCCATTGACCCCCTCCACCCAGCACCCACCCCTCCCAGGCCTTTACCATACTATTGTTAGTGTGTATATGTGTATATAAGTTCCCCGATTAGTCTCTCCCTGCCACCACCCACCCCTGCCTTCCCTTTGAGATTCATCAGTCTGTTCCATGCTTCTATGTCTCTGGATCTATTTTGTTCATCAGTTTATTTTGTTCATTATATTCCACATATGAATGAGATCATGTTTTCTTATTGCACGCTTTTATTTCTGTACGACATTAATAAATAATCAATGGATCCCTCACCACGCCCCCCCCCCAGGGGATTTGGATTTCACCATGGATCAGTTCTCCAATTCTTACTCATTCTTGATGTTTATCAAAGGTGAGTAAAGCTTTTTCAGTCCATAGAAATTATTGAGCACCTATTATGGCCCAGGCAGTATATAATTCTCCTAAACTTGATTGTGGAAAGAAATGAAAGAATTCACCAGTATCAAGGAGGATGTTTCTCCTGCAGCTAGAGTTTGCTCAGTCCTCACAAGCCTATGGGAAACAATGAGGTTGCATTGATCGGGACACACCCATCAATCAAGCACTGCCCAAGCAACTCTAGTAAGTCCCTGGGGCATCTTACCTGTGGTAAGGAGCAAGCCTTGTCAGATACCATGTGCCTTCTACTTTCTCCTGCCCTTTTCCAATCCTTCCTTGGACACTGTTAGAGCTGAAAGAGAAGTTCTCTCTCTCTCTCTCTCTCTCTCTCTCTCAATTACATTATATTTATTAGAGGGGTCCCTAAGTGATCTTGCTTGTACCTCCAGTGTCCAATAGAGTTTAGCAAAACAACTCTTTTCATTTTCATTTATAGCTTTCACCCTAACTCTCTGAAGGACTGAGACATGATCTAAAGGGAGGCCAGGACTAGAGACAAATTTGAGTCATAGACACCATACCATTCTCAGAATAGCCCCTCTCCTCTGATGACTAAGGCTTATTACCAGAGCAAGCCATCACCCCTGGCTTCCTCATCCCTTATAATAATCTCCCAGGATGATCTCCAGTCCTTTCACAAAAAGACTTCAGACATGCCCTGCCAACCAGTAATTATAACATGCCCAGGACATGGCTGAACCTCAATGGAAGCCACCATATGGCCTTATGGCCATGTTTAAACACCCACCCTCACCCCCACCACAGACACACATCCCTTGCTAGAAAGTAAGTACCTTGGGCTAAGGGTGAGAATGCTACAGGTGGAACTAAATTATCCCAATGTTCTGATATGGCTTATTGGGAGATTTTTGTGGGGGGAGGATAGAGCATACTTTCAGGTATGCTCCTAATAGACCACCAGAAGACAGTGGTAAGGGCATCTAAGAGCAGCTGCTGTAGAATTGTAAGAATAAATTAAGTTCTGGCTGGATGGCTCTAAGATGAGAACTTAGAGGATAAGCAGGAATTGGCCACAAAAAGCCCAAAGCATTAAAGAACTGTTTTCATGGTACCTAACAGAGTGAGTTACAATGTTAGAGAACTTGAGTCCAGCTTCCTCAAAGCTGAAAACCACATCTTCTCAGCAGATACTCGGTGCCCCACTGATATCCTCTCCTGTAGCTTTGGCTGTCTGTATCAGTAGTGGACAGTTCCCTTAATGAACCAATGGGTTCCTACTTCAAGCATCTGTACCTCTTTGCCTGTGGACTTCCTCTGCCTGCAGGAGCATGCTCTGCCCACCCCTGGAGTAAGCTAGAAGTGGTGGAGAGTGCCTTCCTCCAGGGCTAACCCTGCACCCATGAGCTGCACAGGATGTGGGTAAATGCCCCAGCTTCCTTGCCCCTTGCTGGGACTATGCAGTCTCTTAGAGGGTGCCTGGCAGGATTGAGTCCCAGCTGCCCACAGGGTAACCCCTTCTGAAAGCCCTCTCTAGTGACTTTCCTCCCATCTCTTTCTCATAGCCCTTCTCCCTCAATGTGCTTCCTGGAACCACTTCAAAAATAAACTACTGTTCCAAAATTCTTGTCTCAGGATCTGATTTAGAAAAAAAAAATTAGATAACTTCTTTCAGGTAAGAAGTCTCTAAAATACAAATTAACCCACTGTATCTATGCACAACAAAGCAATGAGTTTTAAAGGAAAAGGGTACTAGTTTCAGAGGCTTGAGGACCTTTCCTTTCCTCAGCTTCATCACTGGGGAAGGGACTCCATCCAAAGTTAATAAGAGAGAGATAAACTTCCAGGCAAGATCTCCTTGCACAGAATCAAGCTTAAGTTTGTCAGGGGAGATACAGGGAAAGAAGAAGGAATCTCCCTTTGCTTCTCAATTTCACCTTGGTTTCAGGAAGCATGATCCCTGGCTTCAGAGAACTCAGTCTGTACAGGAAAAATAATAATAAATAATAATGAAAATGTATTGTGTCATCACTGAGTGCTGTTGCCATGGAGGGGGAAACATTTCAGTGAATATTTGTTGAGTAAATGAATGAGTAAACCCTGTCAATGAAAGGTATAGTCTTTGTAAATTTTAAAGGTAAGTGGGTCTTCACCCAAAGAAGGGATGAAGGGCCATTCCAGGCAGAGGGAATAACATATAACTAGGAAAGCTCTAGAGTATGTGATCAGTCTAGAAATCACTAGCTCTCAAATTGGGCTGCACATTGAAATTACCTAGGATTTTTTTTTAAGTAAGGCTTGGATCCCTACATACTTTAACTGAATTGGTATGGGGCAAGGCCTGGTACTTGGATTTTTTAACTTGCCCAGGTGATTCTAATAGGCAACAAAGTTTAAGAACCACTACTGGATCATCAAACTTCTTTAATTTGGCCTTGTTGCCTTCTCCCCCAAAACACTCACTAAATCTTCCAGTAAGTCACAAAGACAGAGTATGCCAAGTTTCAACAAATTCACTGTAGGTCTTTTTGTCCTGTGTTGTCTAGCCTCTCCTGAGTAAAAATTAGCCTCATAAAGATGAGAGGCAGATATAGAAATTGAACAAAAAAGATGACTGGGTCTTTTTAGTCCAGTCCCATAACCTGCCGTGTGCCCCAGCTCCACCAGAGGACCTTACCGTGGAATAAAAGCATAGGTTCCACTTTCCTTCTCTCACTTCCAGTCCATTCCCTCAGCTCCTGTATCTCTGAGGCTTTTATTGTAACAAGGTATTATAAACTGTGTGGAGGGAGAGCTTACAAAATGATTCTCCTGGGGACCGTCGCAACGTTAATGTGACATACAGTTTCGGAACAGGAAGAACGAGGTTGCTTTGGGATAGTACAGAAATTATTAGCTGCAGTGTCCACATGGAGATCAGAATGCTGCTCTCACCACCACTTCTCCTCTGTGCCTTTATGAACAGGCTAAAGAAGAAGGGTGGTCCCTGGTGGGACCTTTTATGGAAGGAAACACAAAAAAGAATTCTTCCTAGTGGAGACTTAATTTATTTCTGTTTATAGCACTTAGCATTCATTCCTCTTTTAGGACATAGTCTTTTTGTGTGTATGTCACTATGACATTCCAACAAAGGACAAGTGGGGAGGAGTATTATTCCATGTGACATTCAAAAACCTAACCTCTATCCGCTGCTTCAGAAGGTCACTCCTCCCATGACTGAGAGTTGGCTGTGCAAGGCCAGGAGCCCCGGAACACTAAGCATGCAGCAAAGTGAGGGGCTGAGACTGCCTTTCTGGCATACTCACTTCGCTTTCTTTCATTCATTCATCCCACCACTGAGAATGTGCTCTGTAACCTGCATTTTGGATGGTGCTATAGAGCAACGTTTCCAAATCTGATGGTAAAATATCCCTGCACTCTTTTTAAAAATACAGGTTCCCAGGCCCCACCACAGTCTCCCTGAATCAGAATCTTCAAGGGAAAGGTCATAAGACTCTGTACGTGTAACAAGCACCTTATCATATGAACGGTTAGCTTGGAATGATTGGTCCCTCTGCCTTGGTGAACGCTTAGGCCTCATTGCTCTGTGAATCTAGTTCACACAGATCCCTTCCAGTTGGATTTCTAAATGAAATCATGTTATCTCTCCCAGCAATTTCAGATCTCCACGCTCCATGAAATGCCAAGCCCACCCACGACTCCTTAAAAAGTCAGTTCATAACAATGCATATTTAGCATTTAAGTCACCCTCTTTCTTTCTTACACTATTTCCTTTTTTCCATAACCGAATGTTTCAATGATGACAGACAAGTTCAAACATCTCATTAAATGTGAGTATCATTACAGGTTTTTTCCAATGTAACCTTGTTGTTGTTTTTAACAAAATACAACTTTCAACAGCAATTACATGGGTGAGGTCAGCTAGGGTCCTGTGGTGTGAGATGGGATTCTGAAAGGGTTCTGAAGTTCTTAAGTATCTGGAAACCTCTGTTCTATACATTAACTGGCCATAGCTTCAGTGGAACTCCTGTCCTGCAGATCCCCAGCCCATCTAGTCATGCTTGATGTGTCTACACCCAGCCATGGCAGATTTAGGATGCAAACAATTTGTGTCAATTGTCTTGGGTGGCAACAAATTATGATTTTACTCAGCAAGTTGCTGTATCTTAAAGGCTGCCTGCTGGGAGTAATAACCAAGTGCTAGCATCACACAGGAGGGACGGTGACCAAGGAAACGTGCTAGGAAAGATTTGAATGCATCTCCCGTAACTGTTTGCCTCTCATAAACTGTGGTCTCCGCAGCTGCAAGTGTTGTCATTTTTTTTCCCAAAGGTCGTTTTGTCTTATCTGATGTTCAAACTCTGCCACACAGCTTTGAACACCAGAGCATCGGAATGAGAAATCAGTTGGAAACTTGTTTGTGTGTCTTCCTCGGTTTGACATTTCCATCCTGATAAGGTTCAGGTAAATATTGACTTTTTTGGTTACGTTCGGATTAGGTGTCTGTCCATGAGCATTGATGGTTCTATACATGAACCATTATCTTTCGTCTCCTTTAGGGCACTGACTTCTCTTACAAAAATAGAAAAGATGAAAGGGGGAAAAGTTTTTGTTTGAGGTGCTGTCATTAATTACCTGGAGGTCTTTTCTGAGCTGTGATAAAAAGTGTCATTGACTTTTGGGATATGGGGGCATTTTTGGTGAAGATGGTGTTGGTGGACATTAGGACATAGTAAAAATCTGATTTGTATACTTTTAGGTTATTCACATATGTCTTTAAAGTAGTCCATTGAGGAAAATGCCACCCTGTTATCAATATAAGTGCACAAACCAGAAGATAACTGGATGACTTTAATTATTTATCACCTAAAGGTATATTGCTGTCATACTAAAATCAATAGGTCAAGATCTCTGTGCTCATTTAGCCAACACAGACCCATTAGTCTGGAATAGAACAGTTAAGAGAATCTAAAATACAGATGAGTTTGCCTCACTAAACCCTTTCTGAGTTTCTGCATTGTCTCCCAAAGGAGACTGTAAATTCCTTGAAAGCAGGACGATTCTTGATTGATGGGCCAAGATGCAACATTCCTAGTCCTCTGAAAGTATTTCCTTCTTACTCCACCAACTTAAATTATTAAAACCTATTCAGAATGCTCTTCAAATCAAATGCTCAGACAAATCAACAAATACCATGTGGTCAGAGAGTCAAGGAGTTCCCAAGGAGTTTACAATGTATTTGGAAAGGAGATAATACAGAATTATTTACTGATATATGCAGCAAAGGAAAAATCACCGTTCAGAGGAAAGTACCTTCACTGCGGGCTAGAATGGTGATTGCCGCCTGTGTGGCTAAACGAGCCCTGAGCCCTGAAAGAGTTTAGCTACATGAAGGACAAAGGCATCCCAGGTTTTCTGTAAGTTAGGACATTCGATTGCAGTGTATTGCCCACCTTACCTCCCAAGATTAAAATATTTTATGTAAAGAAATTTTGTTTTAGGACCCGGGTGACTGGATTGTTTTTTAAGCAAAGAAAACTAGACATTACAATCTTTGTTACTGCTTTGGAAAGGCAACTGAAATCTGAAATATATATAAATACACACATGAGCTATATGATATTGCTTCTATTTGTCCATTTTGACCTATAGAAACTGAAATTTCACATGATTCAACCATATACATATGCATACACATGTACATGAGCACACACACACACACACACACACACACACACATACATTCAATGTAAAACTTCAGATCTTTATTTGAGCAAAATTCCCTAATTGTGCTAATTTTTAGTTGTATTAACATTTAACAGGCAAGTAATATATTCTCAATAAAGCCATTTCTAGCAACACTATTAATATGTATTACTATAAAGTCTGCTCTCAGTATCTATATAATGAACCTGACTTGGTAAAAAGAATATTTGATTATTCAAGACCTGAATAATGAAACAAAAATTTTGATTCCTATTCAGATGGGCAGTTGCATTAGCCCTTCACACCTAGGAATCCACATCCAAATCTACCAGCAATCAGAAATGAAAGAAACTATGATTTTTTAAATTTTTTTTTATTGTTTAAGGTATTACAAATAGTAGTACATATGTCTCTCTT
>NW_005368341.1:7310690-7314240 GCF_000412655.1 Myotis brandtii | reverse complement strand
GCACAGTGTTATGGAAAGCAGAGTAGTACAGCTGGAGTGTGTAAACTGGATAAGGACCTTCAATAACTCTATTAGCCTCAACTCTTCAATGTTGATTTTTATAATTTTTATTAAATGAAATAGACAACAATAGCAAGTTTAGAAAGAGCCACATAAAAATCCAATATCTGATTTCTCTTGAAAAATCAAAAGTAATAACAAAAACTAGGGATTTTGTCCCTCAATGCAGCAATTGGCTGGAGTTGAGTAGAAATCACCTTCTCAGGACACGACCTGAGCGCTCCTGTTTACCCCAGCATTCACCTAGCATCCTCCCTCATTTACTTTCCGTTTTAGATGAATGTATATAACAATATCTGCTTTATGTGTTTTTATTTTATTGTTTAAGGTATTACAACTAGTAGTACATATGTCTCTCTCTTTTTTTCCCCCCACTGACCTCCCCCAGGCCTCCTACCACTCGGCACTTGCCCTCGTCCCCTCGCCCCCAGTGTCTTGCATCTGTTGGTTGTGCTTATATGCGTGCATACAAGTCCTTCGGTTCCACCGAATATATCATCCACATGACAAAAACACAAACAAATATGAGAGTTTCAGCAAAACAACATATAAAATAAAATAAAATGGACTATTGTTGCATAGCTGGACCTTGGAGGAAAGGGAAACACAAGAAAGTCTGGTAATGAGGTGAGTATCATGGAATGAAGGCAGCACAGCAAATTGTGCTAATCCTTCTCTAGAACAAAGGGGAGCCCATTTGACCTGCACATGGAGTACAATTCCAAACTAGTCAAACCAAAGGTAAAGATTCCAAATATTAAACATGGAGCTTATTCTTTTATTCTTTTTTTTTGGAATTAAAGAGTCACATTTATTGCAAATCCGGGACTATGAGGGGGCATTTCGCTCTCCCAGATCTCATAGTGCCCGCCCCAGCCCCAACACCAGATGTATATAGGCAAAGATCACAAAGGTATTGATTACATCCCAAGGTTTGGAATGAGGAACTTGGTTTGCAAAAAAAGCAGTTTACAGAAGCAGAAGCAGTTTTACTTAAGCATGTTATCTAATATTCTTTTATTCTTTATTAATTATTGTATTATTTATTTGTATTACAACTATGAACCTACTTTTGCCCAACCTTGTACATGTGCCTCATCTGGGTAACTATATACCCCCCCAAAAAATCATTGTATTTCATGTTAGTGTTCCATTTGGAGAGACCTGAATATTCTCAGTTGGAATATATTACTGAGAATTTATTAACTTGAGATATTGATTTCAGTAAGCATATTCTGATTTATCTGGGTGACCACCTGAAAATCAAATGCCAGCCCTACAGATCCTGTTTGTCTTGGTATTTGCAACCAGATCAGTGCCAAGTAGTCCCACTTTAATTGTCTCCAGCTAATTAGTATTGAACAGAGATAGACGTAAGAGGTAAATGAGGCTTTGCACTAAGTGTGGGCCAGATGACTTTACAGTAGCCAGAGGAACAAAGGTGTTTCGGTGCTGCAGAAAGAAAAGAGTGGTGAGAGGATTGCATCATCTCATGGCACCCAGTGGGAAAGCCAGAACAAACCCAAGAGGACCTAAGCCATAGTTGCTAACATTGTATACATTAACTTACTTATGATAATTTAAAGTTTCTTGTTGGTAATTTGTACATTTGTTTTGATAAGAACTACAAGCTAGAAGAGCTAAGCATAAGTTTATGCCTAGTTTTAATTTGTACATATTTAAGGAACGTTTTAATTTAAAGGATTTAAATCAACAATGGGTAATACAGGAATTCTTTAAGTTTTAAACATATGAAAGGCTGCTCCTTATCACTCATAGTATAAGATCTGAAAATTAAAACCATAATGAGATCACCTTTGCCATCTTATATAAAGTTGCAAATTTCACATATATACTTCTTATCACCTGCTCTGCTTGTATTCCTCCAGAGAATTTGTCACTGTCTAACATACTTGTATTTTGTTGATTTATTGTGTTTATTGTCTATCTTTTCACCCACTGCACCCTCAGAATATAAGCTTCATGAAAACAAGAATTTTGACCATCTTATTCAACGCAGCATCTTCAATTGCCTAGAAAGGTATGTGGTCCATAGTAGGCACTGGATTATTTGCTGACTAAATCAATTAATTAATGAAGACCTATGACCCCGCAATTCACCTCCAAGGCACATACCCTACAGAAACGCTCTCAGTTGTGTACATAGAAATATGAGCAAGGCAGCATTGTTTGCCATAGAAGGAAAATTGAAAAAAACCTAAATGTTCCCAGTAAAGAAAATAAATACATTGTGGTGTGATCATACGAAAGAATTTAGCAATTAATGTAAGTTGATTTACATGGGGAAAAAATTAAAAACCTTGCTGGAAGAAAAGAAATGAGTTGCAAGCTGATACACGCAGTAATATATGTGCCCAGATAGAAAAGAAGACAAAAAATAGGAAGGCTAAAAGGAGGTATTTGGTTATATCTATACCTTTTATCACTTTAAAATGTTTTACCTAAAGAAAATATGGGAAATATTAATATTTATGAAATTTGGGTGGTGGGCACATTGGTGCATGTTATATTTTTTATATATTTCTATGATGCTTAAAATGTTTCATAATTAAAAAAACATTTTAATATAAGTAAAAATAACTATTAATTTCTTTTCCTACATTAAAAGTAATTTTAGCTCTAGCTGATTTAGCTCAGTGGATAGAGCACCAGCCTGTAGACTGAAGGGTGCCAGGTTTGGTTCTGGTCAAGGGCACATGCCCTGGTTACAGGCTTGATCCCCAGTAGGGGACGTACAGGAGGCAGCCCATCTATTATTCTCTCTCATCATTAATGTTTCTATCTGTCTCTTCTTCTCCCTTCCTCTCTGAAATCAATAAAAATATTTTTTTAAGTAATTATAGCACCCGTCTATGATAATGGTAATAAGGGTGATGGTCCTTTTTCCTTTTCCTCTTCTCCTTTTCTTCTTTAAGTTCTATTATTATTAATAGCTACTATTTTGTTTCTCTTCATAAGCATGCTTCTTTCTAAAAAATAATTTGAAATAGCATAGCTTACAACAAAAAATGTGAATAACATTTGACAAAGGAGGTAAGAGCATACAATAGAGTCAAGACAGTATCTTCAATAAATGATGTTGGGAAAATTTGACAGATACATGCAAAAAAATGTAACTAGACCACCAACTTACACCATACACAAAAATAAACTCAAAGTGGATAAAGGACTTAAACGTAAGACAGGAAGCCATAAAAATCTTAGAAGAATCCACAGGCACCAAAATATCAGACATATGTCGTAACAATATCTTTACTGATACAGCTCCCAGGGCAAAGGAAACTAAGGAGAAAATAAACAAATGGGACTACATCAAAATAAAAAGCTTCTGCACAGCAAAAGAAACCATCAACAAAACAACAAGAAAGCCCACTGCATGGGAGAACATATTTGCCAATGCTATTTCAGATAAGGGTTTAATCTCCAACATTTATAGGGAACTCATACAACTTAACAAAAGGAAGATAAA
>NW_005368341.1:7276769-7310475 GCF_000412655.1 Myotis brandtii | reverse complement strand
CTCAAAAAATTAAAAATGGAACTCCCATTTGACCCAGTAATCCCACTTTTAGGAATATATCCCAAGAAATCAGAAAGGATATATGCACCCCTCTGTTCATAGCAGCACAATTTACAATAGCTAAGATTTGGAAACAACCTAAGTGCTCATCAGCAGAAGAGTGGATTAAAAAACTGTGGTACATCTATGCAATGGATTACTATGCTGCTGTATAAAAGAAAGAACTCTAACCATTCAAAACAGCAGCATGGATGGACATGGAGAGCATTATGCTAAGTGAAATAAGCCAGTTGGAGAAAGATAAATATCACATGATCTCACTCATTTGTGGAATATAATGAACAACATAAACTGATGAACAAAAATAGATCCAGAGACAGAGAAGCATCGAACAGACTGTCAAACCTCAGAGGGAAGGCAGAGGGTGGGGGCGGTTTGCCTAGGGGGAGATGGTAAGAGATCAAGCAAAGGGCTTGGATGCATGCATATAAGCATAACCAATGGACACAGATACTAGGAGGGTGAGGGCATGTGCTGGGGGATGGGAGTGGGCAGGAAGAGGTCAATGGGAGGAAAAGGAGATATATGTAATACTTTAAACAATAAAGAATTTTTAAAAATGTGAATAACAAACTAGCAAGGTTAAAAACATGTAAATAATCTAGCTATTCAAGTAAACATTCATGCCTCCCCAGCCAGTATGTTCAGTGGTTAGAGCACTAAACCCATGCACCAAAGGGTCTCCGGTTTGATTCCTGATCAAGGACACATACCTGGGTTGCAGGTTCAATTTCCAGCCTGGTCAGGCATGTGTAAGAAGCAACCAATCAATGTGTCTTGCTCACATCAATGTTTCAATGTTTCTCTCTCTCTCTCTCTCTCTCTCTCTCTCTGTCTCTTTTTCTCTCCCTCTCTCTTTCTTCCTCCCTCACCCCCTCCCTCCCTCTCTCTTTCACTCTCTCTAAAAATTCAATGGGAAAAAATATCTTCGGGTAAAGATTAACAAAAAATAAAAATTCAAAAAATAAAGTAAACATTAATGTCATAATTGAGCTTCAAATTTTGCTCCAAGCTTCTCAAAAACTAGAATGACAAGCAAGCACACCAAGCAATTATATAGGTCTCATTGTTAAAAAAGGGTACCTGGGGGAAGACGAAGCTTTTCCTGTGATTGAAATCTCTCATGTGTGACTTTATACACTATTGGGGATACTAACCTGGACAATGTCCTCAGGAGCATTTTAACTAAAATAAAACCTTGGTTCCATAGGCCTTTTCTTGCAACAATTTTTAAAAGTAGCTGAGGACATAATGTATTAGTACTGTTCAGGGAAGGGCATTCATTCTTTAGAAGCTAAAGTAGCATATGCCTTTAGTCAACTAACTAAATCCAAAGATAAAATACCCAAGTGGGTAGGCAGGGAACATGTCTCTTAGATAATTGTTCCTAAATATAATTTCCCTTAGACAAGCTACTGATAGATGGAAACCAAGCATCCATCAATTACAGATTATAGTCACAGACCTGGACCAGTAGCTAAGTTATTGAGCGAAAGTGGGAAGCTTTATTAAGTACCACTTGCCTCTTTTTAGAAGTAACTTGAAAAGGAAAATAATAAAATAAAAAACATTCATCATAGGCTCCAACTGAAAGAATTCTCTTTTTTTTTTCATTTAAATTCATCTATTTTTTAAGTCTAAAAGAAATGCTATTCAGATAAGTCCAGATTTGGCAGACCACAGTTTGTGCATGCCAGGGATGCTGTGGTTTACTGGTAGGATTTTTTTATATCTTTTCTAATGCCTGTAGTGTAGAGATATATTGCAGGGATTTAGGTTTGGGTTAGTCCCAAGAAAAGACTGTAATTGAAGGCCCACTTATCCATTAACTGTTTCTGCTACCACCAGCAAAATAAAGAAATATATCTTAAGATAAAAAAATTAATTCAAGTTATAAAGAGCTTATAGTAATAATAATAACCACTTCCATCTGCATCTCCCTTTTATGCATGGTCTCATCTAATTCTCACAACTATGAGATGGTTAATAGTGAAATGTAATAATAATAATAATAACAATAATAATAATAATAAAGACCTTGCCACTAAGGGCAACTTGGTGACTTGACCCAAATCACTGAGCTGGTCAACAGCACATTCAGGACTTGAATGAGTTGTGGCTGCAAACCCAGCGGACTTGCTATAGTTCCAGGATAGCCATACACTCTTTGGTAAGAGAACCAAGGTGCAGGACTACTTCCCCTTCTTTTCCAAGGACAAGGCTGTGTGCTCTTCATTCCATCAGTCACATAATTGCGAGGATCATGCATGGACATCTCTCTATAGATCTTCCCTGAACCAATTCTCACTAACAGAACAACAAAGCCTTCCTCAGGATTACATCATCTCTTAAAGATGAAAAGCAGTTACAAAGAGGGAGTTTCTGTTGCAAATATTTTTTAAGGAAGAAACCAGAGGGATGGCTGCCTTGCTAAAGCAAGGTGGGAAGGCTCTGGGACACATGTACAATGTAAGCAAGACATTCTTTCCACAAGTGTCAGGATCACTTACCTTCAAATACCAGATCAACCCAGCTAGGGGATTGGGGAAGCCTGGAGCCCAGAAATGCATTAAGTAACTTGCCTAATTTTAAACCAATGTTGACTTCCATTTATCCAAATGCATAAGGCATATATATTTTGTGCCCCTCAAAAAATTCACTTTGTTTTCTTTCATTCACTGAAACTAACAGGTATCATACCTAATACCGACCAGATTTCAATAGTATCTAAACCTGTCCTGGGTAAACAAGGGTCTGTTTTAAATTAGTCATCATAAATATGAGTCCTGAAGGTAATATTGTTCAAAAGAAAGAAAGAAAGAGAGAGAGAGAGAGAGAGAGAGAGAGAGAGAGAGAGAAAGAAAGAAAGAAAGAAAGAAAGAAAGAAAGAAAGAAAGAAAGAAAGAAAGAAAGAAAGAAAGAAAGGAAGGAAGGAAGAAAAGATGCCCTGGTATTAGCAAAATACATGTTTCCATGGAGATTAAAACAACTACCTAATTGCAATCACTTATATGGAGTCTTCAGTTATAAAAAGGCCAGGAGATTGAATCACCAACCTCAGAGTCAGGTACCACATTATGCTTAGTGGGCCTTCTCCAGAAGTGTCTGTTTGAGGAGAGTGGTGGGCTGGTGAGGTGTGACACTCAGGCACAGCAGGAGGAAGACACCTCTGCTGGAAGAGAGCTTCTCTGTCGACATCTTATAGCCTGAGGCTGACATTAGGAAGACTCATAGAAGAAACACCATCTTTCTCAATGATGATTTCTATTTTCTGCAGCAAGAGAATCAGTGCTAAAATCAATGAAACAAGTTGCCTGAACAACTGTAACAGACAGCTGATTTAATGCTAACAATGTTGATTGGTAACAACCAGAAAACTGTTACTGGTCAAATTTAAATTTTAAGAGAGAAGGCATTATTTTAATCAACATATTGTTTTTATCTTGACCTGCTAAAAGTCCTTTATTGTAGCATTAGGGTGAGCCAAATCAAGGAGTTGTGAAGAGGAGTCAATTCCTACAGAGCAAAGAATCACAGTAAATGGGAGGTAAGCACATTATTGTTCCACAGCTCCAGTGAGAAGGGGACCCTATGGTATCACAAATTCTCCCAAGTAGAGGAATTTGTCTAATTCTTACTGGAGTTTATCACTTTTCTGCCTAGGACAAGCAATGTGTTAGACCATTTGGGAAACCTCTTTTCTGCCAAGGGCCATTTGGATATTTATAACATCATTTGTGGGCCATACAAAATTATCAACTTGAAAATTAGCCTACTATATTTGGTCAAACATTTCATTAATTCACCCTAATGCCTTGGGAGGGCCAGACCAAATGACTTTGTGGACCTTACTTATATGGCCCACAGGCTGGACGTTCCCCACAACTGGAAGAGAAACTAGAATTAGGGAGACCAATTAGAAGTCTATTGGAAAATAAAGTAAAGACTCAAATTTGGGGTGTCACAACAGGAATAGAAAGAAGGAAGCAAATTAAAGAAATGTTGATAAGTAAGAATCATTTGTGGAATATAATGAACAAAATAAACTGATGAACAAAAATAGAACCAGAGTCATAGAAGCATTCAACAGACTGTCCAACCTATGAGGAAAGGAGGGGGGTTAAGGAGGTAAGAGATCAAACAAAGGACTTGTATGCATGCATATGAGCATAATCAATGGACACAGACGAGGGTGCTGTGGGGGTGAGGGCATGTGTTGGGGGGTGGGGACAGCCGGGGAGTGGTCTATGGGGAGAAAAGGAGACTTATGTAATACTTTAAACAATAAAGAATTTAAATTTTTTTAAAAAAGAATCTATCTGATTTAAGAACTCTTTGGATGTGGATAAGCAAGAGAAAAGGGCCAATGAAAACGGCTTCAGACTTCAAGGCCAGTAACTAATTTAACTGTACTACTATTAACACAAGTGGGAAGTTAAAAGAAAAATCAGGGGTTAGCAAGGGAAATATTGTATATCATGTTTCAGGAGCTTGGATATTTAGGTGGAAATGCCCAGAGGACAACAGAAAGTTTCAGAGAGATTAGAAATAAAAATGTAGATCTGTCAGACACTCACTAGAGGCACTAACTGAAAACACAGCTAATATGGGATCTAAGAATGGGAAAGAGTATCTAGAGCAGTTGTGCCCCTCTTCTCATTGCCTCTCCACTCCACCAATTCTGCTTCCACAGACTCTGCCCCAGTGCACCAGCTAATAGTCCCTACCTGCCATGCCAGGCAGCAGCAGGCTCGGGAAGGGATAATTGCAACAATTAAGTCTGTGACTTTAAGTAAAAAGTGAAGAAAGAAGATAACAGAAAGAAGGGCAACTTAACTATTAGTAGAGGAAAAAGCATATTCTATGTTCCCAGGGCCACCCAACGGAGGTGGTCATACCTAGGTTAAAATGTATACGTAATTCATAATTTGAGCTAAGTGAGAGATTAATTTTGTCTAATAGAAATCTAGGTATGCACAAGTCTTAGAAGTGAGAGTTGTTTTCTTATTCATACTTTTTTTTATCTTTTCAAAGTCTATATGCATTACATTTTCAATTAGAAAAACTTACACCTTTTTTGGCTCATTTTCCTTCCTGCTCTGAATCTCCCTTCCAAAAAAGGGTTGGTTTTTTTTACAATATTAGATAGAACACTCTGGCATATGTCATTCTCTGAAACCAGGGCACCAGCAGGGAGTTCAGCAATGGGAATAACAGTTCTGCTTAACACAATCCAGAAACAGAATAATCAGGAAAGTGGATAAAATATTTCAGGGCAAGGAAGAACCTGAGTGTTGTTGAGCAATAAAATAATATTTTAGTTAATTCTGTTAACTTTTCTTATCACTGAAGAATAGCTTCATGGGTAATGTTAACATCATAGCACAAGAAAAAATCTCTAGAGATTGTCTGCGTTTAAGGAATTGATCCAGGTTCATCTAGGACCAAAAGTTGTCTAAGCTCTTGAACTTCTCCGCAACCACACTTGACAACCCATTCCAATGTTCTGAGGTTATGATAGGTGATGAAATTTATATCATATACTTGATTGCAAAATAGATTCTATATGAGTAGGAGGGAGAGAATAAACACTTTGAGTTAAGTTTGAAGTTTTATTTATGTCCCAATGGCTGTCTTGCTGAGAAGGTAAGACCACTTCCAAATAGTATCATGTACTCCTAACTTCTGAGAAAGCTTGATTTAGAAGCATGGTAGAAATTTCTTATGACAAGATTCTACCTGGAAGTATCCAAATTCTCATAAAGAAGAAAAATGAAAAGATGAACAGTCCTTTGGGGTATCCAGTGATTGCCAATTATCCAGTTATTTGAGAGGAGGCCATTTGCTTTTACAACTAAATTGAAGCCACTCCTCTGAATAGATCTACTTCCAAAGGGTAATACATACCAAGTGAAATACATAAGCTGCCTATTCATCTTTCTGCTGTGGAATAAAATTATTAACTATAAGAATGTACTTGACCTGTCAGAATGGCTATCATCAACAAATCAACAAATGACAAATGCTGGCAAGGATGCGGAGAAAAAGGAACACTCGTGCACTGCTGGTGGGAATGCAGACTGGTGCAGCCACTGTGGAGAACAGTATGGAGTTTCCTCAAAACACTAAAAATGGAACTTCCATTTGACCCAGTGATCCCACTTCTAGGACTATATCCCAAGAAACCAGAAACACCAGTCAGAAAGGATATATGCACCCCTATGTTCATAGCAGCACAATTTACAATAGCTAAGATTTGGAATCAGACTAAGTGCCCATCAGCAGATGAGTGTATTAAAAAACTTTGGCACATCTATGCAATGGAATACTATGCCGCAGTAAAAAGGAAGGAACTCTTTGCAATAGCATGGATGGAACTGGAGAGCATTATGCTAAGTGAAATAAGTCAGTCAGAGAAAGGTAAATATCACATGATCTCACTCATTTGTGGACTATAATGAACAACATAAACCGATGAACAAAAACAGATCTAGAGACAGAGAAGCATCAATCAGATGCTCAAACCTCAGAGGGAAAGTAGGGGAGGGTGGGGGTATGGGGGAGAGATCAATCAAAGGACTTGTATGCATGCATATAAGCATATGCGATGGACGCAGACAACAGAGGGTGAGGGCAAGACTGGGAGGATGCGGGGACAATTGGGGGATAAAGACACATTTGTAATACCTTAATCAATAAAAAAAATTTTTTAAAAAGAATGTACTTGATAACCAAATCCCATTCCCATAAAGTAAAGCCAAATAGCTAATCCTTACTATGTGAGTTGACATATCGGCCTTCACTTAAAAACTTAAGACTAGAGTTTGCAAAAACCTGCACCCAAAGTGGCACTGCATAATGGGTATGTTTGCTTTTCCTTGGGAACCCAGAGTTTATCTCTGCTGCTGACAAAGGGTACCAGTGACCCAACATTAAGTAAGGAAGCAACATTTCAATGTCATTCATAATTTAAAGTTGGAAATTCTACTTCTGTTTGTGAGTTGCAAGTACTACTTCTGTTTGTGAGTTGCAAGTAACTATATCATAATAGTTGAATAAAAGCAAAACCATTTGACTGTTACCTTTTCATTATTAATTATGAATTAAGATTACTTATGACACATCATTTTGTGTTAATAGTCCTGATGAAATGACCATTGCTTTTATTCAAGATACTAAATACATGACTGGTCCTTGGAAAACTTTCTAAGCTTAGTTTATAACTGACACGTGATTCTCTGGAGATTTACCCTCTAAAATCTGAAAATGAATCTTGTCCATGCAAGCATTTCCCTTTTAATGGGCATTAATTAAATGTTCATCAGCTAACAATTAATCCTTTTATATCCTTTCTTAATATTGCTATTGACTGCAGACTTGGAATGTCACAGGTTCCATAATGGCTTACAGAGGAACACATCAAATTAAAGCAGTTATGATTTCAATTACTTAGGTAACCATCTGGGAAATAGTAGAAAGATCTTCAGCTATTAGGAATGGTGGCTTAGTTCCCAATAGTACTTTCATAGCAAACATCTAGATCCTTCATATTTTTTACATTAGCAAGTCGGAGGATACAGAGGTCCTCTTCAAAGTGTCTCCACATATCATTTTCATTTCTCGTGGTGTTCAAAGGGCCGGTTCTAAGGCTTTCTCTCCAAACTGTTGAGAGACTGGCTTATTTTCAATCCAAGAATGCACAATGATATGAGTTACATGGAACTGCCTTATCTAACATTCCTAATAATATACCACAAACAATTTAGCTACGATTTGTTGACTTGTCCCCCTGACAAGTCAACACAGCTCAAAGCCCAAGTCACCTAAACAGTACCAGGCATTCATTTCAGAGCAGGACTCAACACTCCCAGGTGTAATGTATGACCAGACTACTCCGTATTTATTACAGTCTGACTAACCTCATTTGGGGCTGCCAATCTGGAAGAGGCAGGCAGGAGCCTGTGAAGGATCTTAAGTGAACTCTCAACCACACTCCCCATAAGTCTGCTCTTATTTAGATAGCCGTGCAGATGAACATATCACAAAATGTGCTCACGATATGAAAATGTGCCAAGAGGAACAAGCAAGTCCTGACTTCGGTTTAGAGTCAAAGGTAGGAATGTGGATATGATCCAGGGCAACACAGCGGTGAGCAGACTGAGTGGAGAGACACTGAATGATTCATCTAACTAGCTGGCTTTCAGAATGGGTTCCAAAGGCACCGGCCTTTGGCACACTTGAACAGGTTTGTGTTTTTTCTCCCAGCACTGCAGGCACCGAGACAAAAAGCATAGAGCAGGGAGTGAGCTAGTAATACAAGAGGATAATTGTGATGTCGTTTGGGCACTACCTTATTCTGTTCCCCTGAGATTAGAGAAATTATTTCCTTGGACTACATGAACTCATCTCTTTAAATCATAGCAAGGATAAGATATTGCATTCTTTTGAAGTCAAGTAAAGTTCCTTTTCACAAATCTTCATGTCAAGTTCTATCCCCGGCTTTAATTGTAAAATTGGGAAAAGGTCTTTTGTATGAAAATGCTTTTTAATAAATTATGTTCCAATAAAAAAATATGTGTATTTTTTTTTTCTGAGCACTTTACCACTAGGGGAAACACCAAGGAATGATTTGAGAGCTCCCTCCCTATAATAGCCAATAGCCACTTCCAGGCCACCCCAAATAAAGATACAATCCTAAGTAAAACCACCAGGTTGATTACTCAAATACTACAGAACATCTCCCTTTTCCCCTTTCCTGACAGCCACTTCAAGTATGTCCTCTCTGGAAGTTATGGAACTATAATATCCTCTTTCTTTTTCTTCTTTCTCTCCTCTCTCTATCTCCATCTTTCTTAAAACTTTCTCATTCCAAATAGAAAACTGTGACTAGTTTCCTTTAAAGTCTCTACTGTAAAGAGGTAGGCACCAATATAAAAAGAAAAATTTTATTTTAATTTGTTGAGTGGCCATATCCCTAAACCTCAATTAACATCTACTTTCCTTTCTCTTTTTTTTTTCCTTAGGATGTGATACAATAAATACAATACAATCCTATATAATAAAAGCCTAATGTTAAGTGTCTGGTTGTCCAGGTGGCCATTCAACCAATCAAAGCATAATATGCTAATGATATGCTAAGGCTGTCCAACCTCTCGCTATGATGTGCACTGACCACTAGGGGGCAGATGCTCCGACTGGTGGGTTAGTTTGCTGCTGGGGTTGAGCTGATCAGGACTGAGCAAGATGGGCTGGACACGCTTGGAGCCCTCCCGCGGTCCCTCCCCAGCCCCGATTGTGCACTGGTGGGGTCCCTCGGCCTGGCCTGCACCCTCTCACAATCCAGGACCCCTTGGGGGATGTCAGAGAACCGGTTTCAGCCCAATCCCACAGGCCACTCCCCTTGGGAGGGTGCCAGATGCAGGACTCATGGCTGGTGAGTGCTGCTGCGGCAGCGTGAGCCTCTCCCAATCAGGACTGATTGGGCACAAGCCCACCCCACCCATGCATGAATTCATGCACCGGGCCTCTAGCTCTAGTGTATATGTGTGTGTGTGTGTGTGTGTGTGTGTGTGTGTGTGTGTGTGTTTCCCTCCCAAGAGGGAGGGAGAGGGAGAGAGAGATAGAAAGATCAATGATGAGAATCATTGATCGGCTGCTTCCTACATGCCCCCCACTGGGGATCAAGCCTGCAACCCAGGCATGTGCCCTGATCAGCAATTGAACTGTGACCTCCTGGTTCATAGGTCAATGCTCAACCACTGAACCACACTGGCCAGGCTCATAATCTTCTTTTTTATCTGTAAATTCTGACAGATTAGTAATTTTTATTTGAATTGACCTGAAATTTGTGTGTCTTAGTTCAGATTGCTGTAACAAAATACCATAGACCAGGTGGCTTAAAATAAATACTTAGTTCTCCTGGTCCTAGAGGCTGGGAAGTTCATGATCAAGGTGCCTGCAGATTCTCTGTCTGGTTTGCAGATAGCTGTCTTCTTGCTGAATCTTCACATCATGGAGAGAGATCATCTCTCTGCTGTCTCTTCTGATAAAGGCACTAATCCCATTATGGGGCTTCACCCTCATGACCTAATTGCCTACAAAAGACCACCTCCAAATAACATCATATTGATGATTCAGTCTTCAACTTTTGAATTCTGGGGAGACACAAACATCCAGTCCATTGCAATGTGTAACTAAATTAAAGGCTATTCCATATTTAGTTGTCAAGAGAAAAGGGCCTCAGGAAGGTCTCTACTGGTCAAAATTGGTCCTTCAGGATCTGAAAACCAGTTTTCTAGAAGAGACAACCTAAGTCCTACTTTTGAAAGCAAAGGTATAGAACATACCCCTCCCCCTGGTTCCTACTCAAGAGATCCCATTGCAGTTATTCTAATGAGCTGATGCTCCCACTTTGGTCTCCAAAATGTGAATCCCAATAACCATTCACAAAACCAACAGAATCACAGGCAACTTACCTATGGACACAATGCCTTATCAAAGACAAGTCTCATCTCTCCCCTCAACAAGGCAGGAAACATGTAGATTGAAATATTTTCAATCTTTTGTTCCTACATGTTCAATGAATTCTCCAGAGGAACTAATCCAATGAGTCATTTCAAGCCAACAGCCAGACATAATGCTGGTCAAGAATAATACCAATATCCCTGTCTAAAATACTAAGACAGTGGTTAAGAAATTAAAAACAATTTTCTAAGAAACTCTAGAGGAGAAGATGCAAGGTAAATGCAAGCTTGAGCACATTTTTCTTTAACTCTTTCCCAGAAATAATTTTATTGGGAAAAAATAACTTTCAAGGGCTTACCTAGAGTCAGAGATAACTAAACTCCACTCCTGAGAATTACCCTTAGTGGCAAAATTACTGTAGAGATTTGAGGAGCCAGACAAGTTTATTTTGCATCTTTCAATGCCAGCAAACTGAACATGAACACATAAAGTGTGAAAGAAAATTCTTAAGCTGATTTCAAATCACAGGCATATGTTTGGCTGGAAAAACATATTGAGGAACAAACACTTCAAAGGAAAATCCTTTAGAAATGGAATCACTGGCACCAGAATCACTGTTAAATTGTTTGACCAAAAAGACTGCTTCAAGAATCCTCAGCTCTTTACCCTATAACCAAAGCAAAAAATATTTGGAAGCAGTCCTGAAACCATAACTTCACTTGTGACACAATCCCTTTTCCATAACTCTGGCCAAACAGTCTAAGTCTCTAAGGAACCATGAATCAAGCAATCTCTTGCTCTTGATGTACCCCCCAAGTAAAAAGGAATTCCCAAAGGTAATTAATTACCTGTGATACTAATAGAATGCAAAACTACTCCACAGATGCAACACTATTTTTGATAGTCATAATGTTATCACTTCTGAGTTATTCTCTTATGGGCTCATTTCCATCTCATCTTTCAGATTAGTGTGTATTTGTACATGTGTGTGGGTATATACATAGCACTTCAACTCAGGACTTAAAAATAAATGACAATTTTTAAACTATTTGATGGAAAATTTGAGAGAACTTTTGTCGGTGATTTATTTTGTTCCACAAATCAAATATATATTTAATTCTCTGGGTTTATCTAATACATTTAGATGGAAGAAGACAAATAGTAGAGGATGAAAATAAATTCTCTGAAAAATATTTTAAAGAATTTTCACACATATCAAATCACAAATAAGCCATTCAGACAAACACTCTTTGATGGGATAGAAATTATGCATGTGAATATAAATTATACATAGAAAAGCCATTATATATATCTATGCATATTTCTGGGTGTTTATGTTCCTCAGATATATAAAAGGGGAAAAGTACCTTATCTTTAGGTGCCAGCAGCATTGAAATCATTTAGTAATAGATAAATACTTTTCAGAAGTTTTTCAGCACCAATCCTTTCCCTAGTATTTATGGGCATAAATTTCACTTTTTCATTTAGTTATAAATTAGGAAACTTATACCCACACCGAGAAAAGTTCTCTGTGATGCTACATGCACAAAAGCACACAGCATTTTCTCTGTGTGTGTGTGTGTGTGTGTGTGTGTGTGTGTGTGTTTCTTTATTGATTAAGGTATTCCAAATGTGTCCTCATGCCCTCACCCCCTGTTGTCTGTATCCATTGGTTATGCTTATATGCATGCATACAAGTCCTTTGGTTGATCTCTCCACCTTACCCCCACCCTCCCATACCTTCCCTCTAGTGGTAGAGCATTTGGCTGCATTTTCTGTTTTAATCTCCACCAGATTTTGAGAGGCAGTTTTCTCTTTCTGAAGCTCACATGAGTATTCATTCATCCAGGCTGCTTTCTGCCCTGCTCTCTGGCAGGCCTCAGGCCTGAAGAATTTCAAGGCATCAAAAACTTTAGCAGAGAGCCTCTAGGAGCCAAATAGCTTCATTCCTAGTGCTCAGAAGCTACAAACGCCTTAGGTGCCAAAAGCAGCAGAGAAAAGGGGATTTCAGCAGGGGTTGCCTTGCATGCTAAAAGAGAAAAGCCACATCAAAAAAGGGCAACTATTTACATGAAGCTCAGTGAGAGACCCCCACTACTACCACCATCACCTTCCAAACACTGTCTCTTGGTATTTGCTTATGGCTCAAAAATGCAATCGCTGTCCTGGAATTCATCATGTTTCCCTGCTTAGATAACTCCTAAGGGGCCATCATGACAGGAGCTCTTTCTAAACCCAGTTAGATAACAGAGGGAGTTAGATCTACTTTTGCCAAGAGGAGTGAAAACCAAAGGCAACAGGGGATTACATAAGACATTCCCAAGCCAGGCTTGCTCTGATTCACCATTCTCATGACTGGACTGCACTGCAAAGCAAAGTGATATACACATACCCCATTCTCATTACACTCCTAGGTTATCACCTCCAGGTCACCTGTTCCATGTCTCAGCAATTAGTTATAAAAAATATAAACCTCTCTGACCCCTGGTTTTCAGGACTTTTAAAACTAAGAAGAAACTTAGTCTCAAAAGAATGAAGATATAGACCAATTGGCAAAAGAATTGAGTTGTCTGGCAGACATCTTCAGGTTTACATGCAGGTTAACATTTGTTTTTGTTTGGTAAACCTCGAAGATCTCAACATGCCCCCCACACACACCGCCCTGCCCTATTCCTCTCCATCATTAAGTTGGAATAAAACTCATCCTTCTTTATGTTTCCATAACATTTTGTTCAAATACATATCACATCCTGCTATCACTATACCATAATCCCATGTGTCTGTTTTAATCCCATTCTCTCTGTTTTAATCTCCACCAGATTTTGAGAGGCAGTTTTCTCTTTCTGAAGCTCACATGAGTATTCATTCATCCAGGCTGCTTTGTGCCCTGCTCTCTGGCAAAACAAGTTAACTGACACCAGAAAATAGGTCTCATTCTCTCCAATGTGCCGAAAACAGTTGAATCCCTACTGTCTGTCTAGGATATTTATCACAAATAGTCTTTGAAGTTGAAAAATGTCCATATTAAAGCATATGTAGCAAAAATTGTGAGAGAGTGGCAAATGAACCTGGGTATGACCGATTAGGAGTTGCTTTTTTTTTTTTAAGACAGACATAGTATCATATTCAGAAGCCAAAATAAGTCTCCAATTGCCCCTGTACATAAGAACCTATTGAAACAGGATTGCATGGGGACTTTCTGAAGTAAACAGGTACAACTATAGAGAAGGAACTTACAGTAGTGGTTAAGAATGTGGGCTCTGAACTTAAAAGGTCTCCCAATGGGCAATCTGGGGCATATCTGAGCAACAAAATAAATAATTATAGTAATATACTATAACCCATTGACTAAAATAAGAATTCTTGCCATTTTTAC
The DNA here is from genome assembly GCF_000412655.1 of Myotis brandtii. Classification (NCBI taxonomy): domain Eukaryota; kingdom Metazoa; phylum Chordata; class Mammalia; order Chiroptera; family Vespertilionidae; genus Myotis; species Myotis brandtii. Next base: position 7,296,575 of record NW_005368341.1, on the reverse strand, counting down.
TGGTATAAATAATGACATCTCTTCCTGGCAGTGGAATCCCTATAATAATTGTAGAAGAAATGATGAAAATGAAAAGTGATCATACAGCAAGTACCACCATTATAACTATTTTCAAGTAAGAATCATTGATAGATGCTAAAATTCAGGCAAAAGTTTGAAGAGAAATAGAAAGTTGATATCGTCTCAAAATAGCATTTAACAGCCAATAAATGAGACTTTTCCAAAAAAAAATATTTTTATTGATTTCGGAGAGGAAAGGAGAAGGAGAGATAGAAATTATGAGAATCATTGATCGGCTGCCTCCTGCAGGCCCCCTACTGGGGAACGAGGTGGACATGTGCCCTGACTGGAATCGAACTTTTACCTCCTGGTTCATTGGCTGATGCTTAATTGCTGAGCCACACAGGGTGAGTGAAATGAGACTTTTTTAACAAGCAAAACTCTACATACAGTGGATGGTCCTGCAACAGTGTCTTGAATGACTGTATGAATTTACCCTCATTCAGTACATTTTTTAAACTATATTTTCAAATGTCAAAGGCAAAAATATTATATTTGCAGTAAAGAAACTTGACAGACACTACCTAAATGAAATAATGAAGGTTAACATCACTATTAATGAACAAATAAAAATTATGTGCCTCTGATATGATGTGCTAAGGAGAATACATCAAGTCTATTGTATTTGGGCAAAAAAAAGCAAAACCTGAATTTAATGATGAGGAAATATCTGACCAACCCAAATTAAAAGACATCCAATGAAATAACTGGCCAATACTTTAGTATAAAGAACTTTCTATGGAAGAGACCCAATACTTTAGTATAAAGAACTTTCTAGTTTGGAAGAGACTAAAGAGACACCACAATTATTGATTGATTGATTGATCCTCACACAAGGATGTTTTTATTGATTTGAGAGAGAGAAAAACATTGATGTGAGAGAGAAACATTGATCGGTTGACAACCATATGTGATGGACTGAGGATCAAACCTGCAACCTAGGTATGTGCCCTGACCGGGATCAAACCTGCAAACTTTTGGTCTATGGGACAACACTCCAACCAACTGAGCCACACTGACCAGAGCAGGAGACACAACAATTAAATGCTTCTATGAGATTGACTATGTTAGATTCCACGTATAAGTGGAATCATGTAGTATTTAACCTTCTATATCTAGCTTATTTCACTTAGCATAACATCCTCCAGGTTTAACCATTTTATGGCAAGTGGCAGGACTTACTTGTTTCTTGTGGCTGAATAATACTCATATATATGTCATTCATCAATGGACACTTAAATTGTTTTTATGTCCTGGCTATTGTGAACAATGTTGCAATGAATGGGATTGCAAATATTAGTACAAGATCTTGATTTTAATTCTTTCAGATATATACCCAGAAGTGGAATTGCTGAGTCATGGTTCTATTTTAAATTTTTTTAGTAGCCTCCCTATTGTTTTCCATAGTGGTTACACCAATTTACATTCCCACCAAGAGTGTAGAAGGGCTCTCTTTTCTTCACATCCTCACCAACACTTTCAGTGGTTCTCAACCTTCCTAATGCCGCGACCCTTTAATACAGTTCCTCATGTTGTGGTGACCCCCAACCATAAAATTATTTTCGTTGCTACTTCATAACTGTAATTTTGCTACTGATATGAATCTTAATGTAAATATCTGATATGCAGGATGTATTTCCAGGGGTCTCACCCACAGGTTGAGAACCACTTAGCTCTTGTTTTTTGATAAAGCCATTCTAACAAGTGTTAGGTGGTATTTCATTGTGGTTTCGATTTGCATTTCCTTGATAATTAATGATGTTGAGCACTTTTTCATGTACCTGCTGGCCATTTATTTGTCTTCTTTGGAAAATGTCTACTCAGTTCCTTTGCCCAATTTTTAATTGAGTCATTTGAAGTTGTATGAGTTCCTTTAATTTTTTAGATATGCATCCCTATCAGATATATGGTTTGAAAATATTTTTTTCCATTCAAAGGGTTATGTTTTCACATTGTTCATTGTTTCCTTTGCTGTGTATAAGCTTTTTAATTCTATGTAGTCCTAATTGTTTATTTTTGCTTTTGTTGTTTGTGCTTTTGGTGTCAAATCAAAAAGATCATTGCCAAGACCAATGTCAAGAACTTTTTCCTTATGCTTTCTTCTGGGAGTTTTGTTTTAGGTCTTACATTTAAGTCTTTAAATCTGTTTTGAGTTAATTTTTGTTTATGTGTAAAATAAGGATCCAATTTTTTTTCATTTTGCATGTAGATATAGTTTTCCTAACACCATTTATTGAAGAACTATCCTTTCCCCATTGTGCATTGTTAGCACCCTTGTCTAAATCTGTTGACCGTATATGCATGGTTTATATCTGGGCTCTCTATTCTTAACAACTGCATACTTTTCCAAAAATTCAGCCTCCTCCCAAAAGATATTCAAAGAGATACACTAATAGACAAAAAAAAAAATGTTTCACAAAGGGTTCCAAAAATATGTTAATAAGTGAATTGTTGAAATAAATGGCTTCCCAAAAAGCACTTTGAAAAAGCAACCACATTTTAAATAAATAGATTCTGAATTAATTTTTTTAAAACTCACATAACCAGCAAAGTTTATGAAACAGATGAATACTGGTAGCAGTTTCTGCCTTACTGCACTTGCAACATACAATTTGTTGCCCCTTATATGATTGAAAGATACATAAATAAAACCTACTCCTAAACATTTTCAAAGCAAATATTTCTTATTATGTTTAAATATTTTTTATTTTTAATCCTCACCCGAGGGTATTTTTCCATTGATTTTTTTTAAGAGAGAGGGAAAGACGAGCGATATATCAATGTGAGAGAAACACATCGATTGGTTGCCTCCTGCACATGCCCCGACCAGGGCCTGGGCCAGGAAGGAACCTGCAACTGAGGTACATGCCTTTGACAGGAATGGAACCCGGGACCCTTTGGTCCCCAGGCTGACCCTCTATCCACTGAGCAAAACCGGCTGGGGCTCTTTAAATACATTTAAATTGGCATTTTGTTTTGGTTTTATTTTGGTTTTTGTTTGGAGTGGGGTTGTTTTTGTTTTGTTTTGCCTCTAAAAAGTGTGTAGTACCCATTGGGCTCACTGGCAGGACTCTGGGATTTCACAAAACCTAAGCTGGAAATTACAGTCCTGAACTAAGACTCCAGCAACACAGGATTATGAAAAGTCTGGTATTATTTCAAGTCAGGATTTTCTTCCATATCCAATTTCACTCAAAGTCGAGCATTAGTCCGCCTGCACCTTTCATACAGCAGAAAGGAGATTTGATTAATATGATTTCTTTGTAGAAAAATCTAAGAAGATTAAGGCACAGTGCTATAGGGAAAGCATGCCCTTTCTCAACATGACATGCTTTAGCACTATATAGAGGTCTGAAGATCTTTCCAGTCATTAGATTGTTCACACTAGCTGCAACTGAAAGTGGGGGGTGGGAATCTATCATCAAGGGAAACTCTCATTTCTTTTCACATTTCGGTTTCCATCTCATGTGCAGGTCAACAAATCTGGAGGTCGATATCGATTTCACTCTATAACTAGGCAGGAAAGGACATTTTTCAAGTAAGCATTTGCAGATTGCTTCCCCCATCCACCCCACCCCTCTTTGGCGGCTGCGCTTATACAGGTCTCCAGGGGAAAGCTTTCTGCTTTGTAATTGTCTCTAGGGGGGGAAAAACCTTCTAAATGACTTCTGTATTCAGTGAAGCACAACGCAAAATAAATCTAGTTGTGATTACTGTTAACTATTTTCCATCTGTGCATTCTGAAAATCTAATACTAACCAGGAGGCATGCTTTTCTGATATGAGGGAATGAACTCAATGCTGGGATTATATATAAAATATCACCTGCCTCTTCCACTTTCACTTCATATAGGTTTGTATGAAAAAATATATATATGTTGAGGAAAAAGAATAAAATTAAAATACCTTTCCCTAGACCCTCTCAACTTTCAGCACATGGGTATTCTACTCCCACTGCTTTGCTCAAATGTACACCATTTGAGATTGTGATAGATGAGGGAGTAAATTACTTCCAATAGACCATTTCCAAGGTTGTTTTCTCCTTGGACTATCGCTTGTCAATTTGATGGATATGAATCAGAAGATTCAGTTACAATAGAAAGGGCTACAGGGTCAGAATTCACTGTGCAGCCTTCTTTGTACATCTCAGCAGCCCAGTAAGACACCTCCATGCTCACAACTTAAAGAACCCCTACTGTACCAGTCAGGGGCCTCTTGATCCCATGTTCCTTTTCAGAAATCTGACAACCCACACGAGGCTTCCTAAACAGACACAAGACTGCCTTAGTTTTTTAGATGAGGCTGATAAACCTACTGTTTAACAGCCATATGTTCAAATGCAATGTGTACTTTATATGGCAGCACAAACACTTCACTCCTGACTTTGAAAACAAACAGGTTTTTAGTTGTTTCACAATCTTTTCAACAAAGTAGTATGTTAGTTACATGATCAAAGTAGTATGTTAGTTACATTAAGAACTACTCCTTGTTTTAATACTTGAATCCTAGCATTGGTAAAATGTGAAGGGGGACCTATAACATAACTCATCATAAAGAAAATAATAATAATTATTCAAATTGAAGGGAATCACTAAAACTCAGACTCTATTTTCAAGTAAAACCCTGTTTTTATTCTTCACATCACAAAAAAAGATATATAAAACCAAGAGTCAGCATACTAAATAGACAAACAATAGTGTGTCAAGGATGCCCTCACAACCCAATCCTACTGGGTGGAATCATGAAATTGTCACGTTTGAAGGCCAAAAGTGGTCAAATGTCAACAATTCCATATGTTCCCGTATAATACTTAATACTGCAGTATGTACAAATCAGATCTAGAACCTATCCACTTCTCCCCACTTCCACCACCACCTAATTGAAGCCACCATCTTTCATCTGGAAAATTTCAATAGCCTCCTAACTGGTCCCCCTGCTTGCACTCCCGTCTGTAATTTATCCTCCCTTCTGTAGCCAGAGTGATCCTTTTATAACATACATACATATATAAGTGCACACATCATGAATGTACAACTTGATGAATTTTCACAAACTGAACACACCCATGAAACCAGTGCCCAGATCAAGAAATAGAATATTCACATTAATGGACTGATACAATGTGTTCATTTTTGCATTTGGCTTTTTTCACTCAACATTACATTTAAGTTGGGATGTTGTTTCATGCTATTGGGTGTAGTGACGAATTGTTTATTCTCTTTGCTTTGTAACATTTCATTGTACGAATGTCACAACTAATTTATCTATTCCACTGTTGAATGAACCAGGATAATTTTTTAATGTAAATAAGATCAGGTAATTTCCCTAATTAAAATTCTTCACTTGCTTCCCCTTGCATTTAAAATATCCAAAGTCCTTACCATAGTGCTAGCCCACCTCTCTAATTCACCTCCCCACACTCTCAGAACCCTCTCCCTGGCCCATGCCAACCACTCTGTCCTTTTTTCTATTTCTTCTCTTCATTATACTCTAAGCCAGTGGTTCTCAACCTGTGGGTCACGACCCCTTTGGCGGTCAAACGACCCTTTCACAGGGATCGCCTAAGACCATCCTGCATATCAGATATTTACATTATGATTCATAACAGTAGCAACATTACAGTTATGAAGTAGCAACAAAAATAATTTTATGGTTGGATCACAACATGAGGAACTGTATTTAAAGGGCCAGAAGGTTGAGAAGCACTGCTCTAAGCCCTTTCCCAGCACAGAGCTTTAATATAAGCCAGTCACTTTCTGGAATGTTCTCTTTGGCCACCATCCCATCCTCTACCCACCCCAATCATGGCCAAATGTACAGACTGGCTCTGACTCATCCTTCAGCTTAAACTGAGATCATCTTCTAATACATGCCTTCCTTAACCTTTTTCCTTGAAATACCCCTTTATTTCAGACCACCCTGGTTGTTTCCCTTTGACGTTTCACTTTATTTCACCTAGACTTTTTACTTTGGCTCCGAGAGGAGAATATTAAGGATAAAATGCCTGCATTATTGATAGCAGAAAGAAATATAATTCCATCATTTTTAAAGCAGAGTTCCACCCGGTGGGAGGGGAGAGGATATTTAATGTCTCAGTTACAATGAAAACCTCAATTCATGAAATCAACTCAATCAATTTAATAGAAACATCAATCTAGTTGGTTACGAAATATAGAATTATTTTTCAATGGTTAACAATCTTTCACTTTTCAATCTGTTGCTCTCATAACCCAGTCAGTATGAGAATTAAGGGCTCCAAGTGGTCCACAAATAGAGAAAGGATGAGACCAAAGTCTTTTAATTGCAACCTCCAAGTTTCTAATGAAACTTCTGCGATGCTCTGCAACACCTCGTGGGAGTGTTCCCTGCAGGCTAAGTGGCACCACTTCCCACAAAACTATAAACAGAATTCCAAGAACAAAATCACTTCATCTGAAGAACAGGAGATTTTGTATGGATGGCGTTTACAATGTTTTCTACAAAGATACAAAACATTTCTACAGAGAAAAATGAAGCAAAATGTTTATTCATCTTTTCAAAACTAAACCATAATTTTCAATCAAGCAACCAGAGAAAGTAAAGCAGCACATTTATGTAATTTGCAAGTCTTGGACATTTCTATTAGCAAAAAAAAAAAAAAAGTGTATGTTACCCCCCAAAAAATGTATTCTTACACGGTAGTAGGGAAATTAAATGTGTCCAGTTGGGTTTAATTTCTTCATGAAAATAAGCTTCTTATTCTGGTAAGAAATGGGTAATAGCAATAAAAGTATGCTGTAAATTCATCTTGACAAATGAGAAAATGAATTCCTGAGTGTAAGGCCTATTAAAGGAATATCTTAACTTAACCATGCAATGAATATGTTTGAGAAGCTTCTATGTATGCAAGAAACTGTCCTATATATTTTAATGAGGTAAAACATAGTATTAGCTAACATAGTAATAGTTTGTTCTATTACTAACTTCTCAGCCACAATATAAAAAAAAATCAAACATAAGGGGGGGAAAGTTAAACCCCTATATGAAGATGCCAGCTTCTAATATCTGCTTATAAACTTCAAAATTCAATAATGTGTTACACCCACAACTTAAAGACATGTGCAAAGTATTACTCGTTTTAGTGAATAGAAAAAGAGCCTGCTTTCTTGGCAATAAAATGTGATATGATGCCACCTTATGGTTAAAAACTAAACATGGTGATAAACAATCATTTTCAGATATACCTCTTTGCTTAGACCCCCTAGTGAGGAAAAAATAGAGAGTACTAATAAATCTGTAAAATTCACAGATCAAAATACCCAGAACCAACCTAATACTGGGAAGCAAATACATAACAATACAACGCAAGTGTGCAATATCTGGCCCAGAGGAGGAGTGGGTTTGTCAAAGGGTCTGCTGACCTGTCTGCCCATTCTAGGTATTTTTATAGCAAATGTCAGTTGGGTGTTCCTAGTTCAAATAGCCACTCTTTGCTTCCAAGTTAAAACAACCACAACAACAAAAAAGTATTAAGTGAAACCAAGTGAAAAATTTTGGAATTAACCACATTTAGTTTACCAGGTATTAGGTTGGATGATATGAAAGTGCCATTTTTTGTGAGACAAAAATGGTCAAATATTGGAAATTTTATATGGTTCCTCCTTACACATAAATGCAAACTTAACAAACTCAAATAATGAATAAGTATAACTGTAGTACTAGTCCAACATTAAGCGTCAATCGCTCCTCACTATATGACTGAAGAAACCTGGTCTTTATCAGCGGCACTTCCCCATGGCATACTGATCTCTTGGGCCCCATGGACTCGAATACCTTCCATTGATCTACAATTCACTCAGTCTGCAATTGCTCAAAGTTCAAACTTTAAAGCCAAGTGTCATTATTCACCAAACTATTGTGGTCCTACTTCATTCTGCTTCTATTTGCTAGTGAGCAAAACCAAGAATTTGGGGAAATGCAGATCTCCTTCAATGGTTAGTCTATAAAATGCTGTTTCCAAAATTCTTTGTCATCTCAGTATTGCTATAATGTTTCAATGGCTCCTGAGAGGAAAAAGGGACCTTCTAGCCCAGTGATGGCGAACCTATGACACGTGTGTCAGAGGTGACACGCGAACTCATTTTTTTGGTTGATTTTTCTTTGTTAAATGGCATTTAAATATATAAAATAAATATCAAAAATATAAGTCTTTGTTTTACTATGGTTGCAAATATCAAAAAATTTCTATATGTGACACGGCACCAGAGTTAAGTTAGGGTTTTTCAAAATGCTGACACGCCGAGCTCAAAAGGTTCGCCATCACTGTTCTAGCCTGACAGCTACCTGAAAAGGCTCTCCCTTATTCAAAAGTGTTTTCTCTTACCACACCATTTAATGATCTTCTTCCTTGCCCTTTCTGCAGCAACAGTAGCTGTGGTTAAAACTCTCCGCTGACTTTATCATCGAAATTTTTAGTGCTCTACTGTGGAATCCTAATTAGATTCCTATCTAAGCAGTCAATTTTTGGAAAATGTTCTAGGAAAGTAATAGAAACAAACCTACTAATAGACAAGGGGCACTCATGCATATAAAATTACCGCAAATTTTAAGAAATAAAGTATAAAGTGTTAACATTAGGGGACACTGGATAAAATATCATGTGGGAACCATCTTTGCAATTCCTCTATACACTTAAAATTATTCCAAAACAAAAGTTTATTTTAAAAAAAATTTCAGGGAATCAGAATGAAAGTCACAGGTAATTTGTCTTTGTTCAAAGAGCTTTGCCAAATTGAGGTCTCTTCTCCTCTTTTGCACGTGTATGTATGTATGCAAGTTCCCTCATATCTGTTAAGGGATTCGGAGCTGCCAGCTTGCACCTGGGGGGAAGGTCAGCTTGGTGGCTCCTAGTGTGAAGTTCCCTGTTCAAATGCCGAGAGAGAGAGAGAGAGAGAGAGAGAGAGAGAGAGAGAGAGAGAGAGACAGGATTGCTCTGTGAGCTTCGCCAGGTCACTTCCCTGTCTTCTGCCTAAAGGGACTGAGAAATTGCTACCAGAAAAGGATAGAGAATTAAAATGTTAATCTGAACATATTTTTTAAGTGCCAGTTTCATACACAATACAGAATATTAATATCTACTGTTTTTTTCAGTTTTAGGTAGTAAACTCTTCAGGGCAGATCCTGCCCTTTGAATCACAACAGATACTCTGGAGTCCCTTTGCAAAGAATGATGCCAATCCTTAACGCTAAAGTTTTCATTCTGAAATTTAAGATTCACTCATAGTAGTTTTTGCAGCTACCCGTCAGTACATTAGTATTAACAATGCACCAATTTTCATTTCCCAAATATTTGTTTTACTTCTAATGGAGCACAAAGATCTCAAAAACATATGCCTTTGTAACCTTGCTTAGATCCCGAGAAAGGACTTAACGCTGGCATCAAATAAGAACACTTACTCATCTATTCAAGGACCCACTTGGATTCTCCGTTTGGCTGCCATTTCACTCCTGCCTCTCTCTCTGCTTAACCTTTTGCCTCCTCCAGAGCTGTTAGCAGAAGCCACAGTATGAAGAATGGGGGTTCTTAGAAGCCGCTGAGATCAAAGGGGTCCCCCTGTGTGAACAGCATTTCTCTCCTCCTGGGCAGTTTCTGCTATTGCTATCTGGGGGAAAGGGGTGGGAGAGGAGGAGGAGAGAGAATATTTTTATTAATTCCAAGCTGACAACCTCAGAGTAGAAATTTAGAAGTTTTACAACTAGAAGAAATGCATAACTCAGTGGTTACTGGGGACATATACAGCCTTTTATGTAATGGAGAAAGACAGAATCTAAAGATTCTCCCCAAGTGCACCACCTAGACCAGCGGTTCTCAACCTGTGGGTCACAACCCCTTTGGCGGTCGAACGACCCTTTCACAGGGGTCGCCTAAGACCATCCTGCATATCAGATATTTACATTACGATTCATAACAGTAGCAACATTACAGTTATGAAGTAGCAACGAAAATAATTTTCTGGTTGGGTCACAACATGAGGAACTGTATTTAAAGGGCCAGAAGGTTGAGAACCACTGAAGACAGTGGCTGAAGAAATCTACTTAACAAATGTTAACTGCCTGGCCTCCTCTTTCTTCTGACAGCAGATTTGCTTTTCTTAGGAAATGATGGGCCTTTTCTTTCCTGCAGGCCCAGACTAAATATCACTGAGCCCAGAGAGGTGAGAAATCCCCACTGTGTCACCTTGTAGAGCCCCTCCCAATCTTGGGCAACTCCAAGAGCCAAGTCACTCCTGCTTTCCAGAAAAAAACCCAGGGACAAACACCAGCTCTTCCCCAGGGACTCAAGGAGCAGAGAGGGCCTCCTACCTCATATGCAAGAGAAAGTCTCCACCCAGCCCTTCATCATCTTGCCCAAGGATGGCTGTGCAACATCATCAAAAACATAGTGAGAACCATCCGTAAGTAAAATCAGATTTTAGGAAAATTGAGAGCTATGCTGTCTAATATGGTAACCACCAGCCATCTGCAGCTATTTACATTTAAATTATTTTAAATTAAATTGAAAATTCCACTAGGGGTTGTTGTGTTGGACAGCCATAGTACCGAGGAGTACATTTGAACTCTTCAAACTCTGCTACATCATCGTTAAGGCCTTTGAACAAACATTTATTGAGCATCTATTTCATGCAAAACATTAGACAAAGTACAGTGGAGCATACAAAGATGAATATAATGGTAACTGGGCATTGGGAGTCTATATTTGATATTTAGAAATATATGTGTAAGTAACTACCTATATTAGAGATAGAAACATGTGCTATCACAGAGGAACGGCTTAGACAAGCAGAGAAGAATGAAGCCATTTCACACTTTTCTTCGCCAGTGCCAGGATTCCAGAATAACAAGGACTGTCCCCATTGAGAACCTGCTCATTTCCACGCTGTCAGCTCCACGTGAACAGCATTTGAATGTGTTCCATCAAGGCTAGATTGAAGCCCAACTGGCATGGCTCAGTGGTTGAGCATCAACCTATGAACCAGGAGGTCAGGGTTTGATTCCTAGTCAGGGCACATGCTCAGGTTGCGGGCTTGATCCCCAGCATGGGGCGTGCAGGAGGCAGCCAATCAATGATTTTCTCTCACCATTTATGTTTCTCTCTATCCCTCTCCCACTCTGAAATCAATAAAAAATAAATATTAATTTTTTAAAAAGACTGGTTTGAAAGCTCGTCCAAAATAAACTTTTCTTTGGTGAGAAGAAGACATAAGAAACATAAAAAGCTAATGGAAAGAACCCAGGATTTGGAGTCGGAAAACCTTTTTGAGAGCTAGGCCTACTCGGTGTGACCCTGGGTAAGCCATTGACATCTCCAAGCCTCAGGATCCTTATTTTCAGAAGAAAATAATCCCTAACCCTATGCCCCAAGAGCTAATACTATGAGAATAGACATGATAATGAAAGCACCTCAGACATAATAGAATGCTGCACTGTTATTACGACCAACAGGAACACGAAACTTTAGAAGGCATATAAATTCATTGTTGACAAGTAAATTTTGACCTGCATGTGGAAGGTTCAAATTCTGCACAGGGAATAATATCAAAGTCTCAATCTATAAATCTTTGTTTCGATTGAGAACTAAATATACACACTTCTGTCATCACCCCTATCCCTTCATCTTGATCGAAGAGGACAATCTGCCTCATACCAGCATGAAGGAGGCCACAGTATTCACAGTGAATGCACCTTGAATGACAAATAATTAAAAGTTTCCTGGCTAGAACAAGTCAGTCAATGATTGGGGAAGTAGGATAGGTTGGCTTGTTACAGAGAATGGAATGGGTCAGCAAGACCATGGCTGTAATGTACAAATGGGAGGAAAGGAGGCCTTGGAACAGCCACTAGATGTGTGTTCTGCTGCTTTCATGAGGGGTTTTAATAAGAATTTCACACTTTGTAACCGCGCACTTGTGAGTCTGTCCGTGAAAATGCTTCTGTAAACGTAAAATGACACCACTTTCCTGCGACTCCAGGCAATAGCACGGGATGATTTCTTTTTCAGCAGAGTGTGTGACTAGATTGGATTTTTTTCCAGATGTGTAGGGAATGGTTTCAATTACCTGGTGCCATGCCTTAATTTTTGAACCCCAGCCCCCCCCCCAAACCTATTGGGTTTGGCAGTTGCAGCAAAAGAGTGACACCATGGAGGGGGCCTTCCAGCCATCCAAGCTATGGTTTCACCATGCTCACCATGCAGCTGGAACAGACTCATGTATAATGGCATAGAAATGCTTACCCTGGGATGCAAGGCACTGAATACCAAACATTTTCAACAAGGAGGTCTAAGGTTAAAATCATAAACTTCAAATGATGCATGCCACATGTGACATTTTGGTTCCAGACGTAACAACCCAAACCATGGTCTTTTGCTTGACAATTCCAAAACAATATTACTCTCCTAGGATTCTGATTTTGATTTTTGCCTCAATTGCTCACAGATTACACTTTGGCAAACCTGGAGACAACACAGTACTGTTTTAAAGGCACATGTCGGGAAGCCTGCATGATGATCTGCACTAAATCATCCCTGAATTCTTCATTCCTGTGGTCACTTAACCATTTCCACAAATGTGGCATGGGCTTTTTCTTCTGGAGGAAAATTTGAAATAATCACTATAAGTAAGTAGTAGAGTGAATTCTCCCCCTCCCGGAACAAAACAATAGACATTTGTTCTAATATAATTGGCCATTTATCCCAGATCTCAGCAATTTATAGCTCAACTGTCTGAAACTGAAATCACAACATTTTAATAGCAAATTATAGACTTATCAGTCATGGAAAAGTCCAGAAGTGGGCTCCAAAAAGTCCAAACTTTGGTATGCATTTCATAACCCAGTTGAAAGTTCCAGTAATCTTTGCATTTTTCTACTATTTTGAAATTCTATATCAAAATTATATTTAAAACTTTGAAACACATATTTTACTTTGCAGTGTTTCAATCTTGAGGTCCTTAGTTCAGAAGTGTAAAACAACCATGGACATAACTATTATTTGGTTTTCTGTTTTATCCCATAATTTTGTGAGGAAGGTAAGTTATTGATAACCCTTTCTAACATTATAATAAGGCTAGTATGAAACCCAACATCACACAAGTGATTAGTAATAAAGCCACTCAAATGGTGAGTATTTGGGGAATTGAAGGCCACCTTATTTGAAAATAAAGTGATGGCTTTTTCTATACTTTAGTTGAACTGCATAAGCATAGCTAAATTTATAATGAAAGTACCTTTTAACACAATAATAAAATATTAAAAGAACAATGAGAGAGTCAACCAGACTGTTTCTAAATCACAGGGTTAATGTATTCTAGGTGGCTAAATTCTTTTATAAATATATAAAATTTCTTCAGAAAAAGGACTTAAAGGCAAAAATAATATGTCATTAGGGCACAAGCAGAAGTGGGGCTGTTTCTAAATCACAGTTAATGTATTCTAGGTGGCTAAATTCTTTTTTTATAATCTCTTCAGAAGAAGAACTTAAAGGCAAAATAATACGTCACTAGGGCACAAGCAGTAGAGAAATGCAAATCAAACATAATCTAGGTACACCCAGAAAAAAGCTAAAGAAAGCAATGCACTCTGGGAGAAAAAGCAAAAGGAGTTTTAAAATTCCTAAGGACCTGAGAGTTGACCTATTCTATCCTAACATTTCACAAATGAGGAAAATGGGGCCCAGGTAAGGAATTAGCCTACATTGAGGACAGAGTTGGAACCACAATTAAGTCCCCTCCCTCTATTCAATCAATGTTTATTCTAATAGACCTAGTCTTTAGTCCCAGTTCTGACCATGATATTGAATTGTCCTTGAGTGACTGGGCAAATCACAAAATTCTCCATCCCTCTGATTTCTCCTCTGTAAAAGCAGGATAATAGAAACCATCCCATTGTCTTCATAAGGTGATTGTACAATATTACTAGACCATTAGCATAATAAAGTTACACACTCAAAAGAATAAATAGGAAACACTAAAGTAATTTGTTATTTAAAGAGTATTTGAAGTTACAAATGGATAGGAAATGGAAATTCTCAAAGTTCAAGGCCCTTAAGAAGGCTAGAGTCAGTAATCCACAGGCCAGTCACACACAAAAAGACATTTTATCTTCCGTCAAAGACTTTTCCAAAGTTATCCAAGTCAAAATGATCATGGAGAAGAAATTAATAGGCCTTAGGCACGTGAAACATGAAACTGAAACAAACATAAATATATATATATTTGGGGATTTTCCTTTTGTGTTTCCCTCATAGTTATTCATGATGCAGACAATATAATTTGCAAGTAAAGATAAACATTCTTCGCTGATGACAGCAAACATTCTTTGTAGCAAAAACTTACTAATGAACATATTCTCACCAGTGGGTCCCTACCACCAACCAAGAAGAAAAACAAACTAATTACTTTTCTTGAAATTTTTTTCGATTTTTATATTATCTTTTCTATATTAAGCAAAAAGATGACTGAAAGCCTCTGGGCCCCTTAAATCATGTTTTATTGCATTTTTCTTCACTTAATCATATTTTGGGAAGAAAGAGCCCATTCTTGCTGATATTTCTATATATATATATATTTATATTGATTTCAGAGAGGAAGGGAAAGGGAGAGGGAGACAGAAACATCAATGATGAGAGAGAATCACTGATCAGCTGCCTCCTGCACACCCCCACTGGGGATCAAGCCCACAACCTGGACATGTGCCCCTGACTGGAATCGAACCTGGACCCGTAAGTCCACAGGCCATCGCTCTATTCACTGAGCCAAACCAGCTAGGGTGCTGATATTTCTTTATAAAAGATACCAATATGTGATTACTTCTTTTTTTTTCTTTTTGTTTTTTTGTTTTTCTTATCTTTTTTCCTTATCTTTTTTTTCTTTTTCTTTTTTGTGATTATTTCTCACCTCAAATTATATTGAAGAAATTGGCATAGAAGTAGATTGTTAGTTTACTTCATAATTAATGTGTTTATGATGACTAAAGAAAATAAGGATTCTTGCATTGCCCTGTGCCTGGAAGGATTCTTTGCACATAGGAAAGCCACATCCTTTCCTGATACATTCAGGTCTTTCTAGCTTAAAATCATGGAAATAATTGATCCCAGTTATAATCAATATAACCAATATAATCAACCAATAGTTTGTTCAAAATCCAGGTTGATTATAAATGAGTTCAGAAATGAACCCATCTTGTTATCATTTGCGTGGTCCAGAATCTTTTTTTTACTTTAATTTTGCTTAATTACAGTTGCTATTTAATATTATATTAGTTTTAGGTGTATGTTAGATATTTATATAATTTATGAAGAGATCCCCCATAAGTCTAGTACCCACCTGGCACCTGTATGGTCTAGAATCTTAAATATATCAAGCACAAAGCTACAAGTACTGTTTTAGTTACTGATGAGTTAATTTTGTTTTGTTCTCTGAAAATAGACTAATTCTCTGATCTATACCCACCATCTGTCCTACTCAGACCCTTAGTCATAAGAAAAACTTGGCAAGAGTACAGGGTGTGAGAGTAAATCCCTCACTACTACAGTATTGAGAGGGGGATTCTTCAAGGTAGGGGCCCTGTGGGGAAGTAATGAGGACTAAAAGTGGGAAAGGACTTCCACTTCTGGCCACAACAGATAAACTTTCCTCTTAAACAACTATAAAAATTGACAAGACATATGAAATAACTGTTTCCAGATGTTGAACAATAGGCAAAATCTGATCTCTGAGAGAATAGTCAAAATCTGATCTCAAAAATGAGCCTGGCAGTACTTAAACAGATCTCAGCATAGGGTGCTGAGGAAACATGAGAATTCAGGGCCACTGAGGCAGCCAGAATTCATGGGCATGGTACTGGAGAGAAGGAGGCTGTGTAATTTATTTGTACAAAACATAATTCCAAGTTGAGAAAAATTCTATAAAGGAATAAATAGGAGTCCAGAAATCTATGCAGGGGCCCCATTGAGTCTTTGGCTGGATCCTAGGCAATAGACACTCAGAACAAGACTCCACAAAGCCAGGGAAAGAACTCCAGAAGTGCTATGGGATGAACAACTATCAGAGTTCCCACAGGATTTGGAAATGTTCAAGTTTCAACCTGCCAAAGTAGATAGACCTCACTAAGCACCCTGAGCATTCAAATTTTGCCAAGCATATCATGTAAATCCCTCAGTAATACATGGTGGTAACTCTGCTACTTGTCAATTAAGGATGGCCAGTGTGTTTCTGCTGCATTAGATCAGACAATCTTACTCCAGATCTACAGGCAAAATCCAAAATGATCAAGAAGTGAACTACATGAAAATTATTATATGTGGACTCTGTTTTTTTCTTATTTTCAAAACCAAGGTAGAAGGCATGGTTTGCAAAGTCAGCAAGGAGATCCTAAACCAGGGGTCCTCAAACTTTTTAAACAGGGAGCCAGTTCACTGTCCCTCAGACCGTTGGAGGGCCGGACTATAGTTTAAAAAAAAACTATGAACAAATTCCTATGCACACTGCACATATCTTATTTTGAAGTAAAAAAACAAAACGGGAACAAATACAATATTTGTATTTGCATGTGGCCCGAGGGCCGTAGTTTGAGGACCCCTGTCCTAAACCATCAATGGATTTCATTGAGCAACCTTGTAACTTATCTCAGTATTTTCACCAGTCTCTCAAATACTCATGAGTGGCACACCTAAGCTCCTTTCTCCTAAAAATTATAACTACCATGTACAAGTGTTTGCTGGTGCGGGGCAATGTGCTGATCTCTTTACATGCATCATCTCATCTCCATAACCCCATGAGACGGGATTAATATTACAGGCCTATCTCGTTTTATTGGGCTTTGCTTTTTTGAGCTTCACAGGTGTTGCATTTTTTTACAAATTGAAGGCAAGACCCTCCAGCAGCAAAAATATCACAACTTGCCTTATTGTGATACTCGCTTTATTATGGTGGTCTGGAACCAAACCTGCAACGTCTCCGAGGCATGCCTGTACTCCTGTTTGCACATGAGAAAACAGAGGCTTAGAGAGGTTTGGTATAGAGTGCTAAATGTCACACAGGTGGTAAGGGATGGAGGAAGGTCTCTAACCCACATCTGTGGGATTCCAAAGCCAGGCACTTAATCATACACTCAACCAATTCCCTATGTTGAAAATAAACATATGGATCCTACTCTCAGACACTCCCAGAGTTCCCACACAAAAATTCCACAAAAACATAACAATCAGGTAAATAAATAAAAGCCAGACTTTCCTTTATACTTTTTGCCTGGTTCCTTCCTATCCCAGACAGCTGGGGCAAACTAAATTATACGAATTTTTGTTTTGATCTGGGTATGGATGGGGGTGGGAGTAGCATTTTTAAATGATGGGGTCTAAATAACTTTCTCTCTGTTGTGGTATTTTTATCAAAAATGGCAATTTCCAAAGAAGGCCAAGTTACTTGATATAGTCAACTCTAAACTCTCACCTATAATTTTACTCTAAACATAACTTTCCCTATTAGTTCAGCTAATCATTTAAAGATGCTATAGACATTCTTAAATTGTGTAGACTTTCACAAAAGATCTGACCATTACAAAAGCCAGCGAATCTTCCTGGGCCACAGTTTCCTTGTCTAAAAAAATGAGGACCTTGAACTACATTTGCATTCGCCCAATGACATATCAAAGAACACCAGTCCTAAGAGATAGTGCCCTCAGAAAAGAAGTTCCAGGTCAAGTAAGTAGGAGAAAAGCTACAAGCAATAGCCCCACCTAGAGACTCATGATCCATTAGCACTGGATAATATGTTATGAAATTAAAGCCTCAGAAAAGTCCTGCAGTAAAGAAATCTGTTAAACTTTAATTTCAAATTTCCCAAACTTACTTGACCAGAAAAACCATTTTCCTGAAAGAAATAAAAAAAAAGTCTACAAACATCCCAGAGAAGTATGCATTCGTTCACTCAAAATGAATTTATTTGTACATGTATTTATTGTACATGTATATGCCAGACAGCACACTGGGTGTTGAAGATAGAAGGATAAACATCGTCCCTGTCCTCCAGAGCCTGGAGTTTTAGTTGGGAAGATAGACACTAAAGAAGCAACAGATAAAAAAATATACGATTCCAAGTTAACAAAAGTGCTATAAAAAATATAATTTTAATATAAAATAATGACAAGAGGAGCATATTTAGATAGGATAGTGAGAAAAGTCCTCTCTAATATCATAAAATATCAAGATACCATAGTATCTGAAATGATACTAATATCATTTATAAGATACTCATATAATTACTATCACTGAAGATGATAATTGAAGAATGAGACAGGGACTACATGTTAAAAGCAGAGAAACATTCCAAGCAAAATACCAGCCAGCATCTGTGAAAACCCGAGGGTGCGACACTTCTTAAATTGAGAGAACTGAAAGGCCAGTGAGGCAGAGAGATTGGCAGGGACCAGATCATGCAGGGCTCCTGGGCCACAGAAAAGAGCTTGGGATTTACGGTAAGTATATTAGAAAATCATATGATAATTAATAAATAATGATAGAGGAATTAAACTCTGTGTTTTACATACTCACAACTGTAAACCTACTTTTACCTCACCCTGTATATCATCATACACACTGATCTCTCTTTTTAAGTAAAATAAGGACAAGGACCTCTTTCCTGGTCTTCTCTAGAAGCATCTGTGACTATGATCATGGTCTTCCTTTTTTCCTTTCTCTTTTCCTTTTTTTAACTTTAGGATTATTTGAGAGCAGTTTTATTGGACTAAAAGCCTTATAATTTCAATTTTTTAGAATAAATAAAAGTAAATAAATCGAATAAAACTATATCAATATTGGTTCATTAGTACGCACTATATTAATATAAGATATTAATCATCATGCAAACTGGATGTGGGATATATGAAAACTTTCTGTGGTGCCTGTAATTTTTCTATGAATCTTAAATTGTTCTAAAAATAATTTTTATATTTTTAAAAAACACAAATCACAAAATAAACATACAAATGGAAATTTTTAAAAATAAACAACATAGACTCCCTAATTCCCTTTCCTTACATTGGCAAAGATTCTTCATGGCTTTGGAGAAGGTGACCAGACCGGGGCTTGGTTCCACAGGGACTCCTGCTCTGGGACCTCACCTGCAGCAGGACCCTCAGTAGACAAGAGAACAGACTCAGCTCCAAATATCTGGAACCCACACCACGTTAAAAGATCAGTCTGACTCCTCATTTCCTAAGCCAGCAGTCTGGAATAATACCATAGGGAAATCTTCCTAGAAAAATATCCAAGGGATGGTAAAAAAAAAACTATATGCACAGAGCTGTTGCTTCCTGTACTATTTACAACATTGGAAAAATTAGAAAGAACTAAGTGTTCCAATAATAAGAGTATGATTATCTTAAGATTATCTACTCACTGACCATTAAATAGCCATTAAGTGATGATTATGAAGATTATATTACATAAGGCAAAAAGTTTATGATATCATACTAATGATATGAGGTGGGTGTTTTTAAATCAAAACACAAAACTGTACATAATATGTAAATGTAACTTTTGTCAGTGGCCACCCAAAGGGTCCAGATTATCCTATATAATAAAGAGGTGATATGCAAATTGACCATCACTCCAACACACAAGATGGCCACCCCCATGTGGTCAAAGTTGGTCGCCTAAAGACAGCCAGCAGGGGAGGGCAGTTGGGGGGGACAAGGCCTGCAGGGGAGTGCAGTT